>NW_023397230.1:0-197500 GCF_011125445.2 Fundulus heteroclitus | reverse complement strand
TCAGCTTCAACTTCTCTGTCTTCAGTCACTTCCTGACCCGGTCAATGTCCTGTCTCTCTCCAGATGCTAAGAGGTACACTTAACATCGAGATTGGAGGGTAAAAAGTTCCTCCTGACTAACTTTTATGCCGGTTTAAAATCCTCTGTAAACATGGAAGAGTGTTTAGATTATATTTAGTCGTTAATTCACCACATTCCTATGGTTCTTCCACATTTATGTAAGGTTTTTCACAGTTGATTTCAAAAACAAATTTATTTACTAAATTAAAGCTACTCACCATTCACCTCAGAAAGCAAAACTTAGACTTTAGAATAACATTAAACCCAACTTAATCATTTTAAAATTTCCAAGTTGGAAATATAACAATCAGCAACCTTTCAGGCTAACTTCTATTAACAACATATTTCTCAGTAAGTATGTTTGAGCATTTAAGCAATGCCACATTTAGTGACATTTTTAAAGGTAGTCAGACCATTTTTCTCATATAACGCCAAAATAAAATCATTGCTTGCTTGTAAAAAATATATTGGATGATGCCCTGTCCTCACTAAAATGAGTCTTTTCACAATCAGTTTCTGGGTTTTATAGTAAATTTGTTGTTCAGCGATGTTTCTCTGGAGAAGCTTTTAAAAAAACCTTCTGCTTCCATTAAATCTTTACTTTCTCTTTAACAAAGAAAGCACACCAGGCCAGATATTTTGCATATGTTCCTTTGCGTCTTCTCAAACCTCCAGTCAGTTCGTGGCAGAAGGCCACTGTCACTGAGCTGTGAGCTCTGCTGCCTTTCTTCTGTTAAAAGGGAGTTTCTTTTTCGCTGTCACCACATGCCCGTTCAGGAGGACTGGTTGCTGCAATGTCAGTGACTTGATGCAACCCGCTGGGTTTCCTTAGATAGCAAACTCTTACTTTACCTGTGACAATAAACTGAACATGACTGCATTTATGACAAAGGTTGAATATGAACGAATATTTTGGCGTGATTGGATTGAGCAGACAACATGTACTGGTACATGTTTTGCAAAGCCAGTGGAGATTATATTTTGTTGTGATTCATCCTTATATAAATGGACTGAACTGAACTGATTTTAGTTTGCAAACGTTTGGCAATAGCCCTCTGACACGCTGCCAAATCAGCAACATACTTGCATTGGACTGTTTCAGGATTTGAGAGACACGAAGAAAGTAAAATCTAACCTGGTAAAGGTTTTGGGCATAAATGTGTCTGTCAGGATGGGTTTTTGAACGAGACTAAAACGCAAACAGGAACTGTGGACGATCATGGTGGTTTAAAGCACACAAAAATGTAACTTGGAGAAAGCAATAGTAGAATGCAGCAGTGAGAAAAGGAAACCAAGGAGCTTAAAAACTTTAGAGATGTGATTGAGACAGGAAAACCAGGTAAGTATAATCATCATAATAAAAGCCCAGTAACATGGAATAACTAGAAGATCAGTCAAAACTATCATTCAATCCTAAGTTACCAGAGCTACATATAGAAAATACAGACTTTGTAGGAACCTTAAAAATGCTCCATAAAATCTAATTATTGCTAAGTAGGATGGTTTTAGGGGATCAGGATGACTCACAATTAGAAATATACAATTACAACAACATAGTAAAAGAAACATTGTCCTTGATTCTAAATTCAAACATGTTCAAAGAGAAAATCCAACAAATCAAATCTGTCTGAGAGCTGCAAGGATCCACAAAAGATGTAATACATAAAATCAAAGAAAAGCAAAAATGGAAATTTTATCCACCTTTTTCATGTCTTCTTGTTCCTCAGGTGACGAGAAATTATCGAACACATTTTCAAAAAAAATCAAGTGAAATAAACATCAGTTTATCCTCGCTTACCAACAGTTGCTCTTTGAATCAGGCTGAGGGGTTTGTTTGTTCAGACACCGGCTAAAGCACTTTGGCCATCCCTGTAAGGGGGAAGGAGTCTCAAATCCGTCCTGACGGATGTGCAGCTCTCCTCTCTGGGATCAGTCCTGGATGAGCGCCGGCTGCAGAGACCCAAAGCCGAGAGATTCAGGCCAAGCGACGGCCGGGGAAGCGCCGCTGTCAGTCAGCCGGAGAAGGGCAAACAGCTTCCAAAGGATCAAAAAGAAACTCCTCGGCTTAGAAAGAGGCTGGGGGGAGACACGGAGCGAAGGGGAAAGAAAAGGACACAATGCTAGACGTTGTGAAGTCCATAATCAGGACTCAGCCTTCAGCCTTGAGCTTTTGCTTGAGGAGAAAGAACAAAAGAAGCTATTTAGATAACGATTATAGTCCTCTGCTCATTGGTTTACTGTTATACCGACCTAAACAAAGTAGATCAGAGTGTGTATACAAACAGTGATGTGCTTCGCAAAAAGAAATACTTGACCTGCAGCCATTGTGAACTCAAGTTTTAGGTTAATTTTAATTTTATTTGGGTTTAAAGAACCATCTCCCCTTGTTTCTGTTAAACACCATTTAATGCAATACATTATCTTCCCAGGAGGAAGAAAACGGAGACTTTCATACTGTCAACATAAAGTGCTCCTTGCTGTCACTGATTTTTTCTTTTTGCATTTCTTTTTTGACCACTTTCCATCTGATCTTAGAAATCTCACCAATGCATTATATTTAAAACAACAACATACAGTCATACCTAAATTTACTAACTTCTAACTAGCAATTGTTTGCAATACCATGATCTGACAAAAAAACGATTTAAATAGCTCAACTTAGCTAATATTCCAAATGTTTTCTCCAAATTAGACACAGAATTTCACTTTTAAGGACTATTGCAAGCTTAACCTTATTAAACCTCTTCATGACAAGTATGTTTAGTACGCAGTAGAGCACCTTATTGCTGTAATGACATGCTGCAAGTGTTGTCCATAGCCAGATGCCAGCATTGGATCGTACACATGAGGAGTCTTAGCCTTCTTCTCATGGACCAAGGCCTCCAGTTCCTTAACATTTCTGGGTTTGTATGCTACAACCACCTTTTTCAAATCCCAGTTGAGATGTTCGAGATTTCATATCAGGCAATTCTGATGAATTATGATGGTCCCTTTAGGATCTTTTAGGATTGGTGGATCTTGAGACAGGTTTGGGATTGTTGTCCTATTTGAAAGTCCAGTGATGTTCAAACCTTAGCTTCTTTACAGAGAACACGGCATTTTCTCCTCAGATTTCCTAATACTTGGTTAAATTCATCTTGCCCTCCAAACGCTGCAGGTCTCTAGCAGCATTGGAAACAAACCAGGCCCAGCATAATGTTCCATCCTTCCTTCTTCAGACAAAACACTGAGCCAGAGGCCTAAAAATTTACAGTTTTGATTAATCACTTCACGTACCAGAATCCCAGAACATCTTTGGCTTATTTATGTAGTTGTGAGCAAATCAGAACTGACTGTTCTCGTACTTTTAGGTAAGTAGTGGTGGACATCTTGGAGTTCAGGCTTTAAAGGTATACTATGCAACCGGGGTTGATTTTCCAGCGAGGCTCCCCCCAGAGGGCGAAAGTAAAAGTACACTGTCATAAAGATGCTCAGCTGTTCTGGTTCCTCCGTCAAGCCAGGCGCGGTTGTTTTGAGCTTAGCAGACAGGCGAACGCAACGAAAAGTCAAAAAAATCGGCAGTACAAACAATTACTAACACAGTGAAGGTATGAACATCAAGCTTCCCGCAGCGCTATCTTGGCCGCCAACATAAAAAAATGAAAAAATAAAAATAATAATAATAATAATAAAACTCGATATGCTTGCATGTTTATTTTACGTTAACACGCGGTTCTTTGTTGTTGCTTTCGCCCGTGCATATAGTGAATGGCAGGGCAAAAACACATGGAGTTCTCGCCGTAAAGCGAGACTTCTGTGTGTGCGGGCCATGAGCTCTTGCAATTGCAAGTGCGGTATTTCCCCCACAGACCACCAGGGCGGCCGAGAAAACCTTTGTTCGACCTGAAATGACTCATTTAATCATCCAAATCGGTATGGAACACATTAATTAACTGAAAAATGTTGCATAGTATGCCTTTAACCACCTCATGTTTTTTGATATGTTTATGGATCTGGCTTTTATCCAAAGCGACTTACAAATGAGGATATAGCATTGCAGCTAATATCACACTTAACATTAAGCTACTTAGGAGGCCATTGGAATTTTTATTTGCCAATGGAATAAGATTTTGCACTTAAAATAAGAACAATTCATCTCCATCATCTTATTTCAAGTGTAGGATATCTAAATATCTTATTTTAGGGGTAAAAATACTCATTCCATTGGCAAATAGTCTTATTTAGCTTCTCTAATCAAGGAAAAATATACTAATACATCTTGAATATACTAATTTCAAGAAAATTTGACTTACTTTTAGTTCAGTTTTTGCAGTGCACAAGTAATGTTCTATCAGAGGTGACAGGAATGAAAGAGTTAGATTGTCTTGAGCGTGATGTAGACATTGCTAGCCGACAGCCCTATGAGGATCGGAGTGACCGAGTTTTGACAAAAGCTTTTCAAGTGGACGGGAGCTGTACCATTAAGCATGTTGTATCCACATTTTAGAAATGTACGCCCTTTGCTCCGTCATCCATCAAAAATAGACTTATTTCTAACCGTCGACAGAGGAGGACTGTCCGTCATGCTGCAGCGCCACGGAGTTGGAGGACATAGCCGCATCGACCAGAACGTCTTCTACTTGTGACAGGGAGAAAATGGACGGTGTGAATGAGAGACCCCTCATTCACGGAGACTGAGAATTGAACAGTCTGACTTTGGAGTGAATTTTCCGGGACGTCCACTCCTGGGAATATCGGTAACTGCTTTAGATGTTTTCCACTTGTGAGCAATATTTCTCCCCATAGGGTCATGGTCCTTAGACTGTTAATGGGCAACAAGAGTTGTCTCTCTAACGTTATTGCTGATCTTTTGACACCCAAGTGGTAACACATACAAGCGTGCTCCACAGCAGCAAAACTCTGGAGCTCGTGGATTTATAGAAGTGCTGACACTAATTAGACAACACCTGATTGATGCTTATGCTCCTTATCTCTGTGGAAGAAGTATGGGTCATAGAACAATGATGCGTCTTTGTTCCTCTGAGGTAGTATTGCCTTCGTCTCCTGATGATCCCTTTAAGTAGGGAGAGTTGATAGCGTATGTGGTTTGTTGTTGTGGCTTAATATGTTAATGAAACTTGGTTTGCATCGTGGTTCCTTACTTAACTTTAATGACAAGGACAACCTGGAAACCCCAAATGCTTGACCTCCGACATTATTCCGAGTAAAGTGTGCACAGACAGAAAAAAATGGGAACATGAGCAAGAGGAGACAGAGCAGGGGTGGGGGCCGGCGTGGAGCGGATGATGAGAAGGAGTTTAATTTTTCAAAAGGTCCGTCAAGGACACAAAGGTTGATTCAGATCCACATGGTTGAAGGAACGTCTGGGGACTAAAGAGAGGTAAATTTGTCCAACTGTTTGTCTTTCCTCAGTAATTTGGATAAAATTCCTTAAATATATTAAAGCAATTATTGTGCAATAAAAAAAATATGTAACATCCTTCAATCAAACTCAAACCACGCCTATATTTCACACCTGTCAAAAAGTGACAGCCGGAAGTCCCGCCTTCCACTTCCGGCGGAAGTCCCGCCTTCCTTAACCGGATGTTACGTCACGTCCTTAACCGGAAACCCCACCTTCTACTGTAACCGGATGTTACGTCACATCCTTATCCGGATGTCCCACCTTCTACTGTAACCGGATGTTCCGCTTTCTACCTCCAGGGGTCGCTGTCCCGGCCCTCGGGAAAAAAAAAAAAAAAAAAAAAAAAAAAAAAAAAACTGCCCCCCACATCCGGAGTTCACCCACCCACCCCCACATCCGGAGTTCACACCCACCCCCACATCCGGAGTTCACACCCACCCCCCACATCCGGAGTTCACCCACCCACCCCCCACATCCGGAGTTCACACGCACCGCCTTCACCCCAGCCCCGGTTGTCATAATATCAGGCCCTCTCTCAAGCCTCAATAGTGATTGAATCCTTTTCAACATGGCGTCAGGAAGAACCAGCATTGAACCCATCATTGCTGAGACACCCGTCACTATCTGGCATGATCAGAGCGATTTTTGGCAAGCTCAGCATACCCCTCACAAGGCTACGCTGTTTTTATGCAGAACTCAGATGCCTCCGAGCCAGCGTCTGCAAGAACAATGGTCTTTGGAGCCCTATGGAGCCCGCGGTAAATGGGGGTACGTCTTCAAATATGAAACCGGGGAAATGTACCTCTTTCAATTGGATGATGAAGGTGACGAGCTGCATACTATCAACTCCTTGGGCATGCTGACATCAAACGATTGGGCTGTTCTGAAACTCGTCATGCTTCGCAAACTAGCCCCTGAAGAAGCGAATCCAGCAGCAGGCCCTTCAGTGAGACGAAAAACTAGCTTCATCCGACTAAACCCCCAAGAACCTATTCCAGCAGGGCCCTCTGTGAGACAACAAGTCGAGGATGGAATCAAGGATTCACCCCCCGCTAAACGGCCACGTCAACAAGTCGAGGATGGAATCAAGGATTCACCCCCCGCCAAACGGAGCAAACAGCCACGTCAACAAGTCGAGGATGGAATCAAGGATTCACCCCCCGCCAAACGGAGCAAACGGCCACGTCAACAAGTCGAGGAAGGAATCAATGATTCACCCTCCGCTAAGCGCTGCAAACGAGTGCTGACCGACCTGAATGAAATTGACAATGATTCAGGAAATAGGATCTTCTCAGCTACTTGGCAGTCGAAGACGGGGGTTAGCGGTCGATGGTTTTTCCGTGCAAGTCTCAAAAAGGCTCAAGATAAAACACAGACGGTTATGTTCATGCTGGATTATTATAATTCTCAATGTGGAGTCTTCAGGACATTGCTAGCCATTCCCTTTGATGCCTGGCGTGATAAGATGATTGCAATATCAGACCAGATTTCAACGCTTTTTCGCGATTGCCGCAACTGGAAGGACATTTTGGGGGTCAAGAAAGCGCTTGCATTTTAGACCCACCCCTCACAACTGCCAATACCACCCCTTCAACGTTAACCACGCCCTTCTCTGTATATAAATAGCACGGGTCCCTGGACGACGACAAATTGCCCCCGGAGCTGTACCCCTCTCCTTCAACCGCAGCCTCACCAAGAGAAACACCATGAAGTGGTCCGGATCTCGCCCTGAAGGCCTCGACCTATACCAAGAGATCTTTGTTTTAAGGAGTGACAATTCCGTGTTTACTCCCTCGCTACCTCAGATGGCGACCGTGGATGAAGATTCACCAGCGGTGAATCTTCCTGCCTCCCCGCCGCTTTCCCAAGACCTGCCCTGTGGCCATGGAGATCCGACACCCCCCGATGGAGCAAGCCCTTGAGAGTCAGAGGGAATCGGCCTCGGCACCCCCGTCGCCACCTGCGGACACGCAAGCCCTTGAGAGTCAGAGGGAATCGGCCTCGGCACCCCCGTCGCCACCTGCGGACACCCTGCCAGACGATGAGAGCGGCGCAGATGAAAACGATGGGTGGATTCGCTTCGGTTTCATCAAAGCGGTGAAAACTGTGCTGTATCGCCTTTTGACCGCTGCGATCAGACAATACATGCACGAAATGTGTTACGGAAGCGTTAATAACCGTCCTAGTCAAAAAGAGCATGGACGCTTGAAGCTGCTTGAGAACGAGCTCTACGAACATAACTACTATGGTATATTGCGAGTACTTTATAACGAACGTTTCATGGATGCAGTTCAACAGTTTCTAGCCGCTCGCAACATCCATCATGACAACGAGGCTGTTAATGCTGTCATACAAGCGTATCTGTATGAATTAACGATGGTGAAGCGTGTATTTAATACAATATATGGCGGGTATGATCGGCTGGTTGAAGAAAACTGTGAACTAAAAGAACAACTTGATGCCATCACAGACTACTGGCGAGGGTCTTGAAACCAATGCATACATGTTTTCTCATGTCTTTTTATATATTAAACTAGTTAGTGACATCGTATTAAAAAAGAGTGTCTGTTTTATTTTCTACATCTTTTCTTTATGTATATAAAAATGTTTTTTTTTTTTTTTACAATTACTTAGTGGTATAATAAATGAATGTAATTTCTTTCCTGATTATGTTAATAAAAAAATATATAAACCCTGAATACAGACGTCTTCTCCTTCATTTAGCATCACTACATGTATGTGGTAAGGTATGGCTGAAGAAAAGTTAATGAAACGTGTATATTACACACCTGCCCACCCTGGTTCTTTTGGCGGAGTAGATAGATTACAGAGGGGTATGGAAAGTGAAACTGGTAAGAAGGTCCCAATTGAAAAGGTTCGAGACTTTTTATCAGAACAAGATGCATATTCTTTACATAAACCAGCGAGAATAAGATTTCCTAGAAATAGAGTGTTCGTCACCAGACCTCTAAAACAGTTTCAAGCAGATCTTTGTGATATGCAGAGTTTATCCAAAGAAAACGACGGCTACAATTATTTATTAACCGTTATTGACGTATTCTCCAAAAGAGCCTACGTCAGAGTTTTAAAAAGGAAAACAGCGTCCGATGTCGTAACAGCTTTCGAGTCTGTTTTAAGGGAGAGCGGGGTTCCAAAGAAACTTCAAACTGATGACGGTAAAGAATTTTTCAACAAATCATTCAGAGCGTTAATGGATAAAAACGGAATTGAACATTTTTCCACAGCTAGTGAAATAAAAGCCTCGGTGGTTGAGAGGTTTAATCGTACGTTAAAATCAAGAATGTGGAGATATTTCACAGCAAACAACACTCTCCGCTATGTAAACGTGCTTCAGGATCTGGTCAAAAGTTACAACCACAGCTATCATTCGAGTATTAAAATGGCCCCTGTGGAAGTCATTGCTACTAACGTTTTTCAGGTGTTTCAAAATTTGTACGGGACCAATTCCAAACGCTGCACAAAACTCAAGATGGCGTTTAAGCAGGGTGATCATGTCAGAATATCGAAAGTGCGTGGAGTGTTTGACAAAAAATATGAACAGAGTTTCACGGATGAAATCTTTACAGTTACAGAAGCGTTACAACGATCGCCTCCCGTATTCAAGCTGAAAGATTTAGACGGAGAACCCGTCCGAGGTTCTTTTTACACGGAGGAGCTTCAAAAGGTAAAAATGTCGAAAAACAAAATGTATCAAGTGGGTGAAATATTGGGCAAACGCACCGTTCGGGGGGTCAGACAGGTCTTAGTACGATGGAAAAATTGGCCTGAGAAATTCAACACCTGGGTGAAAGCCGATGACCTGCGTGATGTATAAAGCAAGATGCTGCTCTCCGGAGGGTTGAGATTGCACCATGGATCGTATGGCCGAGGACCAAGGGTTTCATCTGACGCTACCATCCAATGCAAGCGTTGATGTTTTTAAGGATAATAGCATATCTAGTTTCCGGGTGGATTTAGCCGAACCTATTAATTTACAAGGTCACTGGCAGGTGGCTTTAACGGAGGTTTCATACCCTCACACATGGCATAACGTCCCCTCAGAAAATGCTTATTTTGAATGGCGGAAAGCGGATGAGGAAAAATTCCAGCGCGTACAGATTGGAAACGGTTACTACAGTAATTTGAATCAGCTTATCACAGAGATTGAAGCCCATCTGAGAAAGATAGATTCTGATATTTATTTCAAAGTCAACCGAACGGCCAATATACTCCAATTTCAAGCCGGAGCTCAGAACCACCTACGTTTTTCCCGCTCCAATTGCATACATGCTTGGAATGGAACCAGGAAAATGGGTCAAATTCGACCACTGGCACGCCCCTAACCCTATCGATTTTAGGGCTGGGTTCTACCATCTGTTTTTATACAGCGACGTTGTTGCCTCACAGATGGTGGGCGACATTCATGCACCGCTATTGCGGACCGTTCAGGTCCGAGGTTCTTTTGGGGATGTTATAACTGAAATCTTCCATAAACCGTACTATATTCCTGTCGCCAAGAAACACATTGAGAATATACAAGTTGAAATTAAAACGGATCAGAACACCCCGGTGAAATTTACATACGGAAAGTGCATTGTGAAGCTGCATTTCAGACCCGCTGCCTCACATCGAGCGTTTAGATGAAAACAGAATATGCATATAAAAAAACACCGGACTGCGGCTGGAATCATTCATAGCAGTGCTTTCAGTCGTATCAGCACCGCTTAAGCGCTGTAAAACGCGAGAAGGAAAATAAATAAAAAATCTAGAAAACATGGTTTTCCTGAGAGAGGACCCACACCGTTTCATATCCTATTACCAGAGCCAGGTCGGGGGCGCTTTACCAGGTTTCTATGGCGCTCCTGTTATGTACGGGCGGGGGATTGGATCCATATTTTCAAAACTATTCCGTTTTGTATCGCCCCTAGTTAAATCCGGCTTCGCGATAGCGAAACCCCATCTGAAAAGGGCGGCCACAAACATTGCTTCAGACGTCATAGGTAAAGCAATGACCAAAATAACAGGTGTGAATAACCAGGAGGGGTCAGGGGTGATGGTTTTGTCGAGAAGGGCTAAAAAGCGACCTCCGGGGCAACGTGCGCAACGTGCTTGGCGCTCACATAAACTCGCACCGCGGAGGAAGAAGAAGCCAGTTCGCAACAGCAAGCCTAGGAGTAGGAAGTCTGCTGCGAGCAAGGATATATTTAACTGATTTAGTATTTTAATTAAAAAACCAATCATGGCTCTTTTACATCAGAAATCATCAGAATGTACCCTGGCCGAACTGGATCTTTTCACGGTCCCTATGACTCAACTATCTGTGGAAGATAAGATTTACACCGAAATACTACCGGTGTCAGCTATTACAGACACGGGGCCTATTGAGTTCTTTATCCCCGGAGATGGAGAAAAATACCTGGATCTGAACGACACCTTGCTTCATGTTCGTCTACAAATTACCAACGCAGACGGGAGCAACTTGGCTAATGATGCAGCCGTCGGACTGATAAATTACCCTCTGAATACAATGTTCAGTCAATGCGACGTTATGCTGGGAGATAGGTTAATTTCACAGAGTAGCGCGACTCATCCTTACAGGGCCATCATTGAAACGTTACTCAATTATTCAGAAGATACTTTAAAGAGTCAATTTAGCGCAGGTCTCTTTTACAAGGATACAGCTGGAGCAATCGATTCTATTGTTATGTCAGATGGTCCTAACTTGGGTATGAACCGCAGAGCTTCATTCACCGCTAATTCAAGGGAATTACACCTGATGGGACCGCTTCACGCTGATATATTCTTTTGCGAAAGACTCCTATTAAACTCTGTCGACATGAGAGTTAAATTGACCAGAGCTAGCGATGCATTCTCTCTGATGGGACCTCGTGATTCAACCTTCCGACTGAAAATTCTAGGGGCTTCTCTATTTGTGAAAAAAGTTTCAGTCTCCCCGGCTATCCGGCTCGGTCACGCTTCAGCATTAATGAGAGGAAACGCTCTATATCCACTTTCCCGCGTGAACGTGAAAACATATTCTATCCCAGAAAATTCCAGGATATGTACACAGGAGAATCTGTTTCTGGGTACTTTACCGCGATACATAGTTTTAGCTCTGGTTGATCATGAAGCGTTCACAGGCCGGAGAAGCATGTCACCTTTCAACTTTAAGCATATGGATGTAGAATATTTAGCTCTCTGCAAAGATGGCAGACAGGTGCCTGCCAAAGCGTTTCAACCTCAATTCAATAATGGTATTTCAGTGAGGGAATATTACAACATGTTCACCGCTACAGGTCGTCATTTAAAAGACCTTCCTTTAAGCATTGCTCGTGAGGAATTTAACGAAGGCTACTCCCTGTTTGTTTTTAATCTTACCCCGAGCGAGGACGCTGACGCTCTATCCCCGGTGTGTAATGGGAATTTGAGACTGGAAATGAGGTTCCGAGTTCCTTTGCCTCACACTACCACCCTCGTTGTGTACGCATGTTACGATTCAATTTTGGAAATCGACTCAAAAAGGCAGGTCTTGGTGGATTTTTATTAAAAACATGGATAACCACCAAATCGAGAATTTGATGCATCATCTCCTGGGGGATTTATTTCACGGCGTCTGGGCATCTGATCAACTCCCCCTGCTGAAGCGCACATACGAAGGACCGGCCTATTTCATCGTAAACACTCATCCTTCACACATGCCTGGAGAACACTGGCTAGCTTTGACTCTGGAGAATGATCAAGCCACCTTTTTCGACTCTTATGGATTCAGCCCTGATTTTGAATTTTATCCACCAAGCATAGTGACATTTTTGAAAGATAGATCCTCTAAAATATTGTATCATAATCGTCAACTTCAAGACACTCTATCCGTCGTGTGCGGTCATCACTGTGTTTATTATCTGTGTCATAAAGCCTGTGGGCTTTCAGTGCATGACATACTGGCTACCTACCGCGATGACGTTTATGAAAATGATGTCATGGTTTATGATTTTGTGAAAAAGTATCAGAATTGTAATAAAAATAGGGCCTCGTGCTCGTTTATTCACGGAACCTGCTCTTTACAAATGTTTAAAGATTGTTACAAGCTGTAACTTGTCTAAAATAAAAACACTGTTCACATGAATAATTTTAAACATTAAAGTTTTCTTTATTACAAATCCATTTCTCCAGTTTTTATTTCATACAGACTTTTAGGGTGAAAATTTCAACCATGCAGGGGTTATGTTGACTCTCTTGCTTCGAGCACGGCCATTTTCAGGGGCGGGATGCTCAAAGTCTATTCCGGAGAATTTAGGGGACAGCACAATTTTTCCTTTTCGTTTCACGACGGGCTTATCTTTGTTCTTCTCCAATACACTCACTTCTGCCATGCCTCTGTATTGGTCACGAGCTTGCGGATTACTGACTGACGACACGGGGATGTTTAACTCCTTCAAGACAGCCATGAACGGGATCCAGCCTACAGGTTCCTGGGTTTGTGTTTTCCTCTTAAAGGGGAGCAAAAGATTTTTCAGCAAATCAACCAGATGTGAACCCCCCATCACACGATCGCGATAAACAAATTCGCCTTTCGAAGTCCAACTCGTACCGACGTGCATTAACCTTTTCAGTATGTATTCAGCATTTTTGCGATCTCTGTTAGGCAGAGCTCTTAAAACCTCGATAGCGGTCTGATCCAATTCAGCAGGAGAGGCTGTAAAACCGTTAGAAGCAGAGCCAGCCTCATTATTTCCAGGCACAGGGTCACGTTGCACATTTAAAGTCACCTGGGGTTCGTCCTGCTGACCCTGCTTCATCAGAGTGAGATATCTCTGTAACAGAGCGTTGTACCTTTTAATTTTTTCATAAGAACTCAGTCCCGGTTCATTCAGTATCTCTCTCATTTTGGAGTCCAAATCCTCTTCGGCCGTCTGTCTGATGGAAGGCTCTGACGGGATCAAACGTTTGAACTGATGCGGTGAAACCAGATACATCTTTTGTGCAGTCCTAAGAGACATTTTCTCTCATCTCCTGATGACACCTCCCAACACCTCTCCTAATAAAGGCGCGACGACGCTCAGCAAGGGAAGAATAAACCCGCCTGTCTGATTTTTCAGAACCGACTGCTTGCGTTTTAAACCGGTTCTTTTATCAGCCAGCAGTCTGAGGATTTTTTTCTGCTTTGCCAGTTTTTTGTGTTGAAAAGGAGATATTTTCACGCTACCCTTTAGGACATTTAGAGCAATTTCACATAAGGCTTTAAGAAAGTCAGGTGAGCAATGGGTTAGAATGTCCTTACGTTTCTGAGGCGTTGCTTGACAGAGCGCCCTAAATAGGGGAACATTTCTTCTTATGCGAGATGACATGATAAATTAACGCAATTTAGGAACATACACAGTTGGCCACTGACCTGGGAGCATTCCGGTTCTCAGTCTGAAACGATCTGGACAAGTGGGAGTCAGATCCACGATTAAATACCCAATTCCATCTGCTTAGCTAAACACAGAGAACCCACACTGAGACCTAAACTTGGTAAGCTCGTAAGTAACTGTGACACGACAAAGTTCTGCCCTGTGTGTAAACAGCTTTATTTTGTAGCCGCAGGTGGACAGAGCAAGCCCCACGATTGTTCAACAAAGTGCACGGTCTGTCGTCAGAAAGTGCCTCACGGTGCAGATGTCACGTTAAACGATCATCTGTGCTATATTCAACCGACCCTGACTGATGCGCAACTCCGCGATAAGCTAGTTTTTTATGATTTTGAAACTTTTACAGATCAAACTGGAAAACATATCCCGTATCTTGTAAGCACAAAAACCTTGGCTGGGGATGTTTGGTGTTCTTATGGTTTGAACTGCGTCAGGGATTTTCTGCTTCATTTTAGAAAACCTCGGTTCAGAGGTCATTCTTTTCTTGCCCACAACAGTCGTGGGTTTGACTCATACTTGATTCTAAGTGAGATGGTTAAACTCGGCATCAAACCGTTCTTGATCACACAGGGGAGTAAAATTCTTTGTTTTACTGAGCCTGATTACAGTCTTAAATTTATCGACAGTCTATCGTTCCTTACAATGAAACTCAGTCAAATGCCAAAAGCGTTAGGTTTTACTGATCACTGTAAGGGTTTTTTCCCTCACTTGTTCTCCTCTGAGAAGACATTGAACTACATCGGCCCGCTTCCTCCACCCAGCTTCTACGCTGTGGAGCATATGAGCCCTGCTGAGCAGGAGCGTTTCACCATTTGGTACAACGAGGCCTCTAAGCATCCCTTTGACTTTAAAAAAGAAGCTCTCTATTATTGTCAGAATGATGTGGAAATTCTCTTCAGGGCTTGTGTGAAATTCAGAGAAGAGTTCTTTAAAGAGACAAACGTCGATCCTTTTAAAAGCATCACCATAGCAGCAGCCTGTATGAATGTTTTCACAGCAAATTTTCTTCCGCCTAGCACACTAGCCATACCTTCCCCTGTGGATTATCGGCGTCAGTGCAAGACTTTTTCAGACGCCTCCATTCAATGGCTGGAGTGGGTAGCTGCTGAACGGGGCATTTTCATTCAACATGCTCTTAACCGAGGTGAAATGAAACTGGGGCCGTATTATGTGGACGGATACGCGGAGGTCCGAGGCGTTCGAACTGTATTTGAGTTTAATGGCTGCTTTTACCATGGTTGTCCTGAATGTTTTCCAGCCGACCAGACGTGCCCGCTCAGAGGAGTCTGCTATGAAAGGTTCCATGCAGCTACCATCGAGAGAGCCAGGGTATTGCAGTCGGTTTACGGGGTGCGCCTGGAGGTTATGTGGGAGCATAGCTGGGATTTAATGGCTTCGGACACAATCTTTCAGCGCGGGACGTTTGCGTTCTGCTCGATCCAGGCTGTATCACCGCTAGCTCTTTGTGGAAGTCATTCTGATTTGGCTGGTTCGGACAACCGTAACGCTCGTCAATTAACCCTTTGTCGGTAAGATCTGGAATACAGAAAAATAACAATGGTTGAAACATAGTATTAGTATTTTAAAGACTGTGATTTTAATAAAAATATACTTTAATACAAGGCTGAATCACATCTTACCAATATCCGTTAGTGTAAAATCTAGGTCTTGTAGTTCAGCAGTTGTTGGCGCTGAAACAAATAAATAAAATATATTGTAATAACAGCAATGGAAGATATATACTTCTGCAAGCAGGCCACAATGACTGAAACTGCTATTCAAAGCCTTACCTCAGAATTCAGACTAAAACTCTAAAAACAGCAGAGGCCTGTAGTTGCCCTCTTATAACACACAAAGCCCATCCAGCAAACAATGAAACACATAGCAATAAAAACAGGTAACTTGAACAATAAAAGTGCTAGCCCCTTGTGCTAAACACAGCCTTTCACCCCTGAATTTGTGCTAAAACTCTAAAAACAGCAGACGCCTGTAGTTGCCCGCTTATAACACACAAAGCCCATCCAGCAAACAATGAAACACATAGCAATAAAAACAGGTAACTTGAACAATAAAAGTGCTAGCCCCTTGTGCTAAACACAGCCTTTCACCCCTGAATTTGTGCTAAAACTCTAAAAACAGCAGAGGCCTGTAGTTGCCCGCTTAAAACACACAAAGCCCATCCAGCAAACAATGAAACACATAGCAATAAAAACAGGTAACTTGAACAATAAAAGTGCTAGCCCCTTGTGCTAAACACAGCCTTTCACCCCTGAATTTGTGCTAAAACTCTAAAAACAGCAGAGACCTGTAGTTATAACACACAAAGCCCATCCAGCAGAGAATAAAACTCTGTTAAAAACACCTTAAAAAGCGGCTAAAGATAAAATTAAAGCAGTAACTTACCAGCGAAAATCTCGTTGAACTCCTGGGTCAACGTCAATCCCGCATTATGGACCTGGGCTGCTGCAACAGATGAAGAACGACCTCCGGACATGATGCACGTTTAAGCCGCCTGTGTCTGTGAAAGGGGTGTCCACCGGACGCCTTATAGCAAAGGTTTGAATTGAGGGCGGGATTCACGCAGGTACCCCCAGGTAGCCGAAACAATAGCCACATCGTCCGATCGTTAAACCCCGCCAGCGACATGTTTACTAGGCCAGGATGTCGCGACAGCTGTACACTAGCATAATCGACCATCTCCTCAGCATTGTTTACAGATTGCTTCGTCACGACCCCGCCTAGTCTCATCCCCCGTATAGGTGTTTGAAATAGCACCTTGCACGGCGCAGGGCGGCATAACATCCCTTGAATTCTACAGACGGCAGGATGTGTCCCGCTGGGTTTAAAATTTGTCTGAATAAGGCGCTTCCTGGCAATGTTGATTGGAAAAGGCGCAATCCTTTCACGTCACGGTCCCCGCCCGTCTCGCCACCCGAAACGGTGCTTGTTACATAACGGTGCTTGTTACAACACTTGCTCTGTGTGGGGCGGAAAACCATCCTTTGAATTCTACAGACAGGAAGGATCATGCTGGGTTTAAACTGACCACGCCGTCTCGAAAGTCTGATCGAATAAAACTCTGATCTGATGTGGATTGCAAAAGATGCAGCGGTGTCTGGAACTAGCGGTGCGGGCTAGCGGAGCAAAACTCCTCCCCTAACAGACCAGCTGAACCGCTCACATTCAATTCAGCGTCTTGCGGAGAGCTGTCGGATTTCTCTGCTTTTTAGCTGTGCCGCGTAGAATCTGGTCCGCTCTGTAAAATGCTTTTAAGTTAAGATCGGGTTTCTCTGCTTTTTAGATGTGCCTTAAAGCTGGTCCGCTCTGTAAAATGCTTGTTTTTGTTTAAGTTAAGAGCTTACCGACTGCTTAGAGCGAGAAAGTAAAGAAAAAAAAAAAAAAACTATCTTGCTGCTGTTATTAGCAGAGCGGCGCGGAGACTGGGATGTATGGAGAGTTGGATGTGCCATAACGGAGACTTGCTGTATGGAGGGACAAATGTGCCTAAATACTGCAGTATGAAATACTGCAATGTGAAAGTTTTATATTCTGAGTAAAACACACACACACACACACACACACACACGGATAAAACAAGAGTTGTCAAAAAGCATTCCATCATACCGTTTAGTTATAAGAAAACCCCAGAAAAACACATTTCCTAACCATCGAGATATTACATAAATTAATTACATAATTAAAATGATTTAAAAAACATATAATGATAATTGATATAATAAATAAAAATAATATTTTAAGCGCGGTCGAAGGGAGGGGGTTTCCGAGGGCCGGGACAGCGACCCCTGGAGGTAGAAAGCGGAACATCCGGTTACAGTAGAAGGTGGGACATCCGGATAAGGATGTGACGTAACATCCGGTTACAGTAGAAGGTGGGGTTTCCGGTTAAGGATGTGACGTAACATCCGGTTAAGGAAGGCGGGACTTCCGCCGGAAGTGGAAGGCGGGACTTCCGGCTGTCACTTTTTGACAGGTGTGAAATATGGGCGTGGTTTGAGTTTGATTGAAGGATGTTACATATTTTTTTTGCAATAATTGTTTTTGAAATAAGGGAAGGGACGGGAATAGTGTGTTTATTTATTCAGTTTCCTCCACTCAGAGGAGGGCATTTGAAATGACACACACACACACACACACGCAGGCAGGCACACACAAACAGCGGCTGTGTGTTTCCTCCCCTGGTAGCTGTTAGCAGTGTTTCACGTGTGTGGAGGAGCTCCCGGCAGACGAGAAGATTCAAGGGTCCACCACTTACATCAGAGATCACCATGGTGAAAAATTTATATCACTGACAAACACCGCGCCCCCACCCGTGTGTGTGTGTGTGTGTGTGTGTGTGTGTGTGTGGCCACACATAGTCGCTAAAAGAGAAAGCTACACGTGTTCCTGTGCATGTGTAGCACCCCTCATTTCCTACATTCAATCCATCAATAGGCATTCGTTAGAGAAGTTGCACCATCTGAAACCACTTAAATTACCCTTGCTGTTTAAAACGCATCTACGCACTTACCTGCCTGCACAGGTGTAGTAAAATTAAAACGAGGAAAATGGTTGCATTGTTCAGTTTGACGGCCCATTTTGGGCAAAGCTTCGGCTGGCAGACAGATGCTATGATATGAACGTGATTGTATACTTTGGTATACAGAGGCCTTCAAGGGCCCAGATCCTGTGCCTACAAATCCGGCCAAAACAATCGTCTTTCCACCATCATGCTCGACAGAGTTGTTTGCGCTGATATGATGTGTTTGGCTGTCTAACGTGCCATCGTGGGAAGGAAAGTCTGAAGTTTTACGGCAGCATTCAATAGCCTCCAGTCTACAAGTCAACCCACCTGTGAACCCAATACCACCTGAATCATGTCCAGGGCTGTGGGGGCTTTATTCCAGCGTTCAAATTGTCTGCTAATCCAAGGCTTTAAAGTTACTTTGAGATTCATTTTGTTGTAAATTTGTAGGGATCTGTCTGTCGGGTCGGACGGGTCAGACGGTTTGGTGTGTTTCAGCCTTACACAACCCTGATGTGTTGGTACTGGGAGGGGAACAAAGAAAAGCAGTTACCACTTTAAACGTATTTAACGAGGTCCCCCAAACCCAAGTTAGCCAACCCATGGGGTTAGTGTCACTGCTTTGTTCTGCCTGTAACTTTGTTTTTGGCTGAATTAAGGATTCTACTTTTAACTTTGTTGCCTTCATGCATTTTAGAGTATTTTTGAGAAACATTTTGAAATAACACTTGTATATCAAATAAGTCGAGGAGGCACAAAAGATTAGTTACCCTCAAAACACAACCTTTATAATGAACAGAAATAAACACAGAGTAAAATTAATCTTTGCATGATTCCTGCTTTAAAGTGACTTAATGAAATAAATTACATTTTGTATGATAGTATAGTTAAATTAGGAGATTCACCTTATTCACCTTCTTAATTTCCTTCAGTTCTGTATCAGTTACTAATCCCAAAATTCACAGATCTCTTGATATTGAAATGTTTTCATCATTATATCTGATTCCCTATTTATTTCTCAGTTATATAGTTTAAACATCTTCTATTTATCCAAATATGTCTATTTGAGTGATGCATTTTATGCACTTTCTGGATTTATCTTGTCATCTTTGTACATCCATGTATATTTCAGTCAATATGATTTATGTCAATAGGTCTATCTGAGTTTCCTTTTTGCTTTTTAGGAGGGAAATATTTCAACTTTAGACAATGTACGATAAAATGTCAGTGCAAACCTTCTTGTTGTCTGAAACTGTAGGAAAATATTTAATAAAAGTTGTTTGAAGGAGGCCATGTGAGCGCAACATTTTCTCACATGCAGCCCTGTCAGATTACATTAGGATTAGACTGAAGGAAACAGGGTGTCACTCTGCGTTAATCTCTCATAAACTCAGTTTAGGTCTACCGCAGCTGACAGCTGAGGTCCATTTGGTCTGAGAGACGGCTGGTCGCTGCTGCCATTACCAGCGTCCCGTCACACGCGCATTCAGTCGCTGCCCGCAGCCACCTGAGAGAGCTGATCCTACACAAGTGCCTCGGTCAGCAGCTTCCTCTGGGCCTTTTAGCCACTTTCCTCCTCTAATTCAGCTCCCTGTCACGGGTTCTGCTCACAGCACCTTTTGGCTTCGACGTCCTCGAGTTCTGCAGCGGAGCGTTCCAGCTGTGTCTCGCCAGGTGTGAGGAGAGAAGCCCCTTAATTCTGCCACGACTTCACACCATCCCTCCATATATCTCCCTCCTTTTGCTCCCTCTTTCACCACTTTCTCATGCTGTCCTTCCATCTCTGATCCATCACCAGCTAAAGCACCCAATGACAAAAAAGGTCTCATCTGATGGACAGGTGGCTCATCAGGAGGGACATGTTCAGCCCATTGAAATGTACTTTTATCAATTATTCACGGACGCACCTCGTTCTCCCGCTGATTCCTCCCAAAGAGCAACGGGTGGAGGCGGACTGTAAACCGCCTGCCGACAAAAAACAAAACAAAAGGCACAACCAGACACGAGTACACGTGTTTGACCTAAACAGACGCTGCCTGACAAAATGCTTTTGGAAGCGGCAGATACAAAAAACAAAGGTCTGAGCTGTAAAGAAGGAAGGAAAGAAGTCATTTTTTATCAGTGAATAACCAAAGGTCTAAAATTCAAGGGGGCCTATGACAAATAACGAGAAGTTTAATTGCAAAGATCCAAGAAAGGACATAAATAAATAATATTATTTTCTTTCAATTTCCTATTTTAAGTCAGTACAATACAATTAATAAATATTACAAATGTTTTTGTGCACAGATGCACAGATCGACTCGACTTTTTTATACTGTAATTTTATTTTTACTGCAATTTACAAGCTGTATGCAACGGAATTTCGTTCTGTATGCAATAAAGTTGTCTAAGACTTTCAACTGTCAACCTGGGTCTACACTTCACTCACGTATGACACCACCCGTAAGACGGCCCAGCAGACACCGTACTTCCTGTGGCAACTTCTGAAGTACAACCTTCCTCAGGAGCTACTGATCACCTTCTAACCTGCCATCATCCAGTTTGTCCTGTGCTCATCCATCTCTGTGTGGTTCAGTCCATCCAGCAAACTTGACAGGTCCAAACTGGAGCAAACAATTAGTACTGCAGAGTGGATCTTCAGGACTGACCTTCCATCCATTCGTGACCTGTACAGATCCGGGACCAGAGAAGGGACAGCTAAAATAGCTCTCGACCCGGCTCGTCCTAGTCACAGATCATTCAGAGTTTTACCTTCAGGTCGGCGCTACAGAGCGCTGATAGCCTAAAATTAGCCGACACAGGGCTAATTTCTATCCTCAGGCGGTGACTCTGATGAACACTTTACAGTCAGGGTAGCCAGCTACTCTGCTGTAGAGGAGAAAATAAAAACCTCCCCTGTTCTTATCTTTTTCCCATAAATAATGTATTTTCCCTTATATATTTTTGTTGACTTATTTGTCATTAAGAAAAAATTTGTGGGTTGCCAAAGCATTACCTTTCTGTCCTCAGATGCTCCCATCCGAGCTACAGATCTGCAGCGCCTCCAGGGTTACCATGGCCCGACCCATCAGCTGCAGGTTTGCAGGCGTGCCATGCTCTTTCCCTATTTCAGATTTTTTTATTTATTTATTTATTTTCATTTAAAATTTACTTTAAAATTCATACTCACAATAGTAGCAAGTCAATGCATCTTGAATGAAAAGTAGCAGAGAGAAGAGCAAACTTGTGATATCTGCCCCTTAACTTATCTTACAATAATTGTGCATCAGTTCTGTTACTTAATCTTTTTTTTTTACAGTATTTAAATCCATCTTGTCTCAGTTATCTTTATTTGCTGTAATTACATTTTACAGTATTCCATAATATTATATAGCATCATTCAAATTCAACTCAAAGTGCTTTACACAGAAACAAAATAAAACATGTAAAACACAAAAACCCTTGTGCTTAATTTTTTTCTATACAAGAGCATTGTATAGAAAAGAAACAAATTCTAAAATGCAAAATTTCTATTAATAATATAATATAATGATTTATTTATTTATTTACACTTATTTTAATACATTAAATGCAGATGATGGGTAGAGCAATGCTCTGTGAGAAGCTCAAAGCTATTGTTTTACAACCTGACCCTGCTTTAAACTTCTCCACATCCTACTTGTTGTGCTCCTTGATTTTCATGATGATAGAGTTTGTTGACTGTCCTTAATATTAAGGTAACTTTTGCAGAAAGTTCACTCTAATGGGTCCTGCTTATGGGTTTCATTTATTTTTATTTATTTTTTATTTTAAAAACCATACACAATTTTCCTTCTCCTTTACAATTGCTCATTATTTTTGATTTAGTCTATCCAGTCAGATTTTTTTTCTGTTATGGTAAAAAGAAATGCTGAAAATTTTAAAGTTTATGATATCTTTTCAAGGATAAATCAGCATGTATTTTTACTAAATGCAAACTAAAATAGTCTGTAAATTGTTGTACCGAACAATAAAATGTAACTAAATCAATGAAAGTAGCTGTTGGATATGGGGGGTTTTCTCTTTCAGGAAATCAAGTCAGTTTCACTGTAATAAAAAAAAAAAAAAAACATCTTTAGGAGATAGAAGCACCAAGTCTGTCCTCCTCCCTGCTACAGCCGAACCAGTAAAAGGATTTACAGCTGTGTGTAAAGTGGCGGTCATCCCCTGTTCCCTTTGACTCTCCTATTGAACACTTCTTGTTTTTTAAAGTGCGGCAAACCTTTTTCTTCTCCTCCTCCTTCTCCATTTCCAACTTCTTAGCTTCCCATTAACCCTTCCAAACCAGCTCCTGGTCCGCTAAAATCGGGGCTCAGGAGGAGACCGGCCAGAATGAATAACGGGGGCCGAGGAGGGTCAGCTGAAAGGCATGATGGGACTTATCATGGAGCACATATGGGAATTGTGGGGGATTTGAGCGGGAGCGTGGCGGACACAGGAATGGATCAGCCTGTGACATCATTAACCGTCCGCTTGGATTTCTGGGATTTCTCTAAGCCAGGTGGTGAAGGGTTGGGTGAGTCGATTTGTCCGGTGGGAGGAGGGAGAGATTGAGAGACCCAAGTGTGCAATTGGTCTAGAAGCTGGTATTGTGATTTAATTTCAAATTTTTATAAATAAAAGCTGGAGAGAGGAGAAATACAGCGAGGGACTCTTGCTGTTTTCATTTGCTCCCATTTCTACAGATTAAATGAGTTGCATTAAAACACACACACCCCCACACACACACCTCGTCTGTACGTACTCTTTCCTGTGTGGCTGAGCTCCGGGACCCAAGTTTGGGAGCGTCAGGAAACGGGTTTGTCTCCGTCAGCAGCTCTGGTTGCTTGATGGTCGGACTTTGTCGAGGTGTTGTTTTTCCTCCCTTCGTTAGACTCTGCGTTAATTACTAATCTCACGGTCCAGTGCGGGACACTTGTGCTAACGTTAACTCTCTCCCACTAATGAGGGAGAACGCAGACAAACAGAGCGGGATTTACGGCACAACACGGGAGCACTATTTCATTGTCTCCCACTCATCAAGAGACACGAAAAAACAATCAGCAAAACTGGAGACAGAAGCTTCCAGAGAGTTTGGTTTGTGCGCACACGCGCGCAGGAGATTGATCCGTAAAAGTGAGACCGACTCAACTAATTTACAAGCTCGCAGCATCTTCTTTTTTGAAGGGATTCCTTTACGAGCAAATGCCCGTGCATATGAGACTAAAACTGAAGCGCCAGCTTACGCGCTAATTTAAATGAAATGAAAAATGCAATCCACAAACGGGCCATCTGTACATACATGCACACACAACTAAAGCAGCAGCATGCTAAAGTGCCAAACCAGCAGAAATGTCCACCTCATACCAGATGCAGCATTGTGACCCCACAACCTCTTCACACAAGCATACAAAAAGACGATATGTTTGCATTTCTGTGCCGCTTAAAGGACCATCATTGTTATAAAGAATTCACTTCACTGTTAATAGTAACCCCCGCCAGCTCTATACACATTTTCATGTTCTTTCTTTCTGACGAAATCCTAAGTCACTGCCTTTCAGCACAAATCCTTCTATATTTGTACTTTGGGATTCTTAAAAGTGTCCTCAATTTGGATAAGTTTTAACAAGTTATGTTTTAGAAAAGAACAAATATGGCTCAGACAGGGGCTTGAAGTTTAGAACCGGCTCAACTCCATTGCTGCTACAAGCAGAGGCTTAATTGTTAACAGGGTTCTCCGAGCAGGATCTTCTAGAAAAACGTGGACCCTCTTTTGACAAATCTATTAATTCAAGACTTCTGAAGAAACTAATATTAAAAAAATATAAACTGTTTAAAAACTAGTAATGTTGCTCACATGTTTTGTCTTTACGTATTCATGCAATTTATACTTTGCTTTAAAGTGTATTTGCTCACTTCAAAAGGCCCCCTTCATACTAGACAGAGACCACCAGAGCCCACTTGAATATGATTAAATCAAAGGCGGTTTGGACAACTTTCATTAGCATTAAAGAAATCCTGATGCTGTAACATCTTCAATCAATCAGTCAATCAGTCAATCAATCAATCAATCAATCAATCAATCAATCAATCAATCAAACCTTTATTTATAGTACACTTTACACACCCAAGGTGACCAAAGTGCTGTACATGTCTAGAAATTTAGGAGAAGACAAACAAAACGGAAATAACAACAAAAAACAATTACAAAAGCTAAAAACAGTAAAACATTAAGTAAAAGGAGTAAAGACTAATAAAAAGCCTTCATCTTCCTGTTTTCCTTGTTCTGCTATGAGAGGAATCAGTGTTTGATGGAGGCACAGCAGGGTTTCAGTATTTTCATCAGCTTATGAGCAGCATGAAGGGATACAGGTGGGCGGGTTTTCCGTGCCGGGTGCTACACAACACTGAGCCTGCTAAATTGTGCTAAATTGTCTTTTTAATCTGGCACTGTATTTTGAGTGGGATATCTTAATGAGTGTTTTCAAGGAACTAACACACTAAAGCCTTGGTGCAATTTGGAGGTGTGGGTGCTTCTCTTGAGCTGGGCACCTTACAAAGCTGGACAGTCCAGCATCACAGGTGTCAAGTAACTAAGTAAAAATACTTTGTTACCTTACTTAAGTAGAAATGATGGTTATTTATACTGTAGTGGGGTAATTATTTTTTAGCTTATTTTTTACTTCTACTCCTTACATGTTAATGCAATTATTTGTACTTTCTACTCCTTAAACTTTTTTTTTTATATATAGTCTCATTACTTCCATTTTATTTCAGCTTGTGTTCATTCTGGCTTGTCAATAAAAAACAAAATCAGAAAAAAAAAACGAAAAAAAAAAAAAAACAATCAGATAAATAGCGCTACCCGAACAGATTGATCTTGATTGTGGTTGGAGGCAGTAATGCACCAAGTTGTTTGCCAAACCTCCGAACAAAAACTTAAGAAGATCAAAACGTAGAAGAACATTGCAGTTTTAGGATAATTTTTTTCTTTTTTTACATTTTTTGATTAACTGTTAGGATAATATGATATATGTCTTTTTTTCCCTCCCTCCCCAAATGTGGCTCCTATCTTTCCACTGAGTTAAAGGCAGCGCCCTATGGTAACCGCGTCAGGCGGGGTCCCCAGCAGTAAGGCCTCAGTCAATCGGTTCCCCAAAATGTTTGTGATGTATGTGGTGGATAGTTGTACTGGAACTTTAATTTCCCTCTGGGATTATTAAAGTATTTCTGATTCTGATTCTGATAAAGCATTAATTTTGACAACAGCAGGCTTGGATGTTCATTTACATGCCAATAATAACAAGTTAAAGGTTATTGATAATATGTCTCTGAAGTTTGACTTTTTCCACCAATACTTATAGGCAACCAGACATCAGATTTTCTGCTCCATGAAACCCATATTGATGCCCATCATTGCACCTATAAGGACCTTTAATATATTTGCCTTGTACTAAATAGTTTGTTTTTAATTGACAGCAAATTTTTGAGTTGATATTTCTTCAGGAGTGTTTTTAAACCCTGATTAAACTTCACATCTATTACTTCCTGAGTAATAGATGTGAATACTTTTGACACCTCTGCCTAGCATATACTCGTTTGTATGTACAAGGGGCTTTAGTGAGGATAGTTTTGGGTTGAGAGCATGGATTCTATATTCCACCACCATCATCTTCATTTTTTACTGTCCTAGTTGGGAAACTCAGTTTCCACTGCATAATCAGATTATCTGGGTTGCAACCAACGCAGGTGCAGTGCCAAGATCTTACCAAATAGAGCACTGTCATCCCAGCATGGGGGTGAAGCGCTTGTGCTTGGGATGAAGCAAGCGAGGCCATTCCACTTTTAAACTGTCCAATGACCAAGCCACATCGTTGTATGCAGACCCCTTTGAATGAAAGCACTGGTGCTACTGCCTCTACACGTCGTCCTGGACCCTGATATGCTGCCACTTCATGTTGTACATATATTTATCACTGTAAGATTTTTGTTTGTGAAAAAATGTTGTGAACCATGCATCATTTTCCTTCCACTTTACAGTAATAAACTACTTTGTGTTCACCTGTCATGCAACATTCTAATCAAATACATGGAGGTGGAAGGCTGCGATGTGACCAGAGGTGGCCGAGTGGCCAAAACTTGTAGTCAAGATGTTTTATTGCTGTCTACCTTTTCTCTCCTCTTTCTTTTTCCTATTCTCCACTTCAGGCTTTTTGTCTCATCTGTTTCTCTCCCTTTTCTTTCCTCTTCTACCTTCCTGTTTCAGTGTCCATTTGACAATTCTTAATGCCACATTGCCAGACAGGACACACACACACACACACACACACACACACACACACACACACACACACACACACACACACACACACACACACACACATAGACAGACAGACAGACAGACACCAGTTAATGTATATTTAGTATGTTAGAACAGAGTGGAGCACTTTTGATGACTATACCTGCTGTTTACTATAAGTTAACTTGACCTCCAAATGGTTCAAGTATGTTCTTTAGTCATTGAAGTTATTCACAGTGGGTGGAGTTGGCAGAAACTTTACTAAAGTAAGAGTAGCATTACTTCTTAATAATTACACTCAAGTAAATGCAAAGAGTACAATGCGGTAAAATTACACCTAACAGTAAGTTTTGTCAAGTAAATGCAAATGAGAAACTGTAGTGCCTACCCGCCTCTGAATGGAGGGTAGCTAAAATCAAAAAGCAACTAAAATGTGAATAGATTAAGAGGCGTGAACAGCTTTTATAGATATTCCTGCAATGCTCTTCTGCCTTTTTTTTTTTTTTACGCTTCTCACTTTGTGACTAATATCCTAACATCTAATATCCTCCAAACGTCCATTTACTGAGAGGTTCCCAGGATTCTGTGCTGTTGCCCGCAAAGATGAAAAACAAGAAAACATTTTCTCAACAAGAACATCTTCTCCTCCTGCCCCCCTGAGGGACAAAACAATAAATGACCCCACTGATGACCGCATCAGTGCTGGTGGGGCAGGTGGCGTCCTCTGGGGTGCAACATGACCGTAGTTGTATGTTTGTGTGTGAGTGTGTGTGTGAGTGTGTGTGTGTGTGTGTGTGTGTGTGGGGAGGGGGGCACCAGTGCATATGGAAGAGCTGAGTGAGGCACCTCTGGGCCCAGGTGATGCCATCGGTCGCTGCACATGTGTACGTTCACTCTCGCGTGTGTCTTCCGCACTTTACCCCCTGGTTTCCAAGCGCCAGGTGACGGGTGTACATCGACCAGCCGTGTGTGTGCGTGTGTGTGTGTGTGTGTGGGGTTTAGTTTTGTTATTTTGCTGAGGTGTGAGCGGACGTATGTGTGTGTTGGAGGCAGACGCAGCATTTTAAACCTCGTACTTCAGCACAAAGGGAGCTGTGCTAGCTAACCATCAGCGCTTTCCAGCCAGCGTCCAGCTCTGAGGGAAGGTGTCAAACCTCCTGCACACCCAGCTCCCGCCTTCCCCCACCTCCCTGTGGCCCCGGTAGGGTGATGAAGGAGAAGCCGTCAACGAGACAAGAGGCAACGCAAGGGTTCAAACAAACTGCTGTTAGAGACACAAACCAACAAGCCTCGGGCCAAGGCCTCTTCTTCTCTGTTCTTCTTCTGTGGTCTTCACTGTCGGCGGTTCAGCTGCTCAAAGAGCCCTTTTATCATGCACGTCACAGATTCCGCCCTCTTCAGCACTTCAGCGCGTTTGATTACACCTGTTTATGTGCTGCTGTTGTTGTTTGCTCAGCCACTCTGTGAGTGAGAGTGTGTGTGTGTGTGCGTTGTCCTAAACCAACCTGCTGACAGAAGGTCTGTCCAGTTCACACATCCATCTCTGAGGGCATTTCTGAACTTGAAACGATGCCTTCAAAGTTTACACTGACAAAAGCCGCTGCGTGTACACATTCCCGCCGTGTGTGTTTTAGCTGCGGGCCGGGCTTCCGTTAAACATCGGGGTTTACGTCTGGATTCCTGCACACGCACGTTGAAGTCAAGGCTTGCGAGTGAAGTTTCGCAACCAGTTAAGTTGGACTTTTCCAATTCGAACTGCTGCCAGGGGAATAAGCAGAAAAAAGAAATCCACGATTTGACGCTGCTTCAGCGCGCCTTGATGTGTCCGTCCATCTGTGTGATCTGATTCACGTCTGTCCGGTTTCAGACGCTGCTTAAATATCCACATCAATACATATGACTACTCTTCTATTTCCACAAATGCATTACCTTTGAAACAAACTGTAGTTCAATCTGAAAAACTCACAGAGAAAGAAATGGCAATTAGAAGGATTTTATTGACACAATATTTTAAGTCTTTGGCGCTCAGACCTCGGCAGGAACATTAATGCTGAATTATACTGTAATATGCATAAGTAGATGTATGAGAACAGGGATGTTCCCCCCCCCCAGGTCTGAAACTGGTGGTGGAGTGGAGATAGAAGAAGTTTGTTCAGTCCATATGGTGATCTGTTTAAGATAGATGTCCAACTTGATAAACACAGGTTTGCATGAACTGTCCATGATGAGCAAGCTTGAAGCGACTGTGGAGAGGAAAAACTCCCCTTTGGGAAGAAACCTCTGGCAGAACCGGGCCCAACATGGTGGTCTTCTGCCGGACCAATAACGAGGTGATAGGGAGTGCTGAAGACTGAAGGGAGAAAACACTCTGATGGGTTGAGGATGGAGGAACGTCTTGGAAGCTAGATGAACTCAGCTACGATGGTGGAGAAGGGGTTGGGGGTGGGTTGAATCGGACATCTGATTCGAAATCCAACATGCAATCCGTTTGCGCTTGCTGGTTAGAAGGCTGAGACATGGATTTGAAGTTGCTTTTAAGATGAGCGCGGGATGCTGATTGGCTTCATGGAGGTGCGGTTCGTAGCTGATTGGCTCACATCAGAGGCGGATCAGACTCTGAATGGAGGCAGGCGATGAGTTTCTTCAATTGAACCTGCGCTTCAGCTTCATTTTAGGTGCATTAAAGCGGGTTGGTGGTACCAACAACAGCATTTGATTCAAAGACCTCACAGTCCTAGGATAGGGTTTGAGATTCCGAAAGGTCCAGGATGCATTTAAGGACCTGGCCATGAGATGCCCTGAAGGCTAAAACCAAGACTTTGAATTTATATCTGAAGTGCGCAGGGAGCCAGTGCAGGGAGGCCAGAACAGGAGTTATGTGTGATCTTCTGTTGGCCTTTGTCTTTGTCGTGGTGCATTCTGCACTGACTAAAGGCGAGCCAAGGAGGTTGTTTTTCTAGTTCAATATGTTACACAAATGTGTGACATAAATGATCTCAGCATAGACATGTGATAAAAGTAGTTACAAATTGGCATTTTACAGCAACTGTCAAAAAACAAAGAGCTGTCCAAGATGACACCCAAGATGACATGTGTTTCTTGTGTTTTTATGTGTGAAGTGTGAATGTTTATTTCTACTACTGCACAAAAATTGCCCATATTGGGACAAATAAAAGTTACTACTATGACACCCAGATTTCTGAGACTACATTTCACAGGAGGAGCAAAAGAAACAGCCAGATCTAGACACGGTCATTGGATCTACACAGAGAGGCATAGTTTGTCAGTCTAGAGACCAAGTCTCCTGAGCTCTAGAGTCCCGCAGCATTGTGCCATTGGAGTCGGCATCGACACTTCCCATTGCTCTTGGTGATCTAAGGCTTGAACGCGGCTGCTCGGTCACAGAAACCCGTTTCACGCGCTGGATTTAAGCAAAGGCCACATGACATTTGGAGGCTCTGTACACTCAGCATCTGCTCCGTGATTTTTACACGGCATGCCGCGTTGCTGCTGAGTTGCTGTTACTCCTAATCGCTTCCACTTTGTCATAAGATCAAGTTCATTTTCAAAACTTAGTAGTAAGGAAATTTCCTTACTGGATTTATTGAGCAGAAGGCTTCCCGTCCGGCAAGGCAAGGCAGTAAGTCACTGAGCTCCTGAGAGGGACCCACTCTTCAACAAATGCATGTAGAAACAGTCTGCATGTAGGTGCAGAATTTTGCACACCTGTGGTTATGGAAGTGAGAGAAGTGCCTGATTCTGATTAGTGAATGAATACCTTTGGCAATATAAGGTATGTGGTAATTGTTCAGCTGTAATTCCTTTGACTGCACTTGCATTTACATTTAATGTGGGGGTCCACAGGACCCTAGCCATGGTAAACAGCAGTAAAGCCAACTTTTGAGATATTCGGTGGTAATAAATGAAATAACTGATATCTAGATTCAATCTTTTGCCAGAATTTGGCTTCACCCATCCTTCTAAAAATGAGTTGACAATGATTTTCCTGTGAGTGTATAATTTCTGCCAACCTCACCCTGAAGTCTTGTTTTGCTAGAAAGAATGTATATTTGGTCTAGCAATCAGCCATTGAAATATGATCTTTTTTAATCGTTTGCCATAAATGACGCTGTCAGCATTTTGCATATAGTTAGAGTGGCTTAGGTTCACCCGCTATTACCATCCAATGTAGAACAGATTACTGGATCAATGTGTGCTTCTGTGCTTGTTTGTCTGTCTTGTTGTGTCTCTGCTCTGTCTTCTGTAACCCCCAGTCGGTCGAGGCAGATGACCGTTCACACTGAGCCCGGTTCTGCTGGAGGTTTTTCCTTCCCGTTAATGGGTAGTTTTTCATTCCACTGTCGCTTCATGCTTGCTCAGTATGAGGGATTGCTGCAAAGCCATGGACAATGCAGACGACTCTCCCTGTAGCTCTACGCTTCTTCAGGAGGAGTTAATGCTGCTTGTCGGGACTTTGATGAAATGTACTGGGTTCCCTTATATAGGACTTTTTTTTTTTTTTTACCAGTCTGTATAATCTGATTGAATTTGACTTTGGAAAGTGCCTTGAGATGACATATTTCATGAATTGGCACTATACAAATAAAATTGAATTACATAAGACAAATGCAACTATACAGAAAGAAAAGAGAGTGAGAAACTATGACGTGCTGCTGTAATGCACAGACGGCGAACCTGATCATTCAACCAGGACATGGTGTTGCGCTTTAAAAGGGTAATTAGAAAGTAAAACAAACAAAAGGAGTGATGATGGCAGGCTAGAGTCCAGGGTCAGCAGGGAAACAGGCAGAACAGAATAAGAAGCTCCTCACGGTGAGAAAGACGGGCTGAACAAACTAGTGACAGGAAGACGGGACCAGCAGAACTGTTCAGTGGGCGAGACAGGAGTCCAAATAAAAACAACAGTCCAGGTATGCCCAAAGTAGAAGCTGACGAATCCCCAGAGAGGGAAGGGCAAGCAGAAGATCTTCATAGGAACACAACAAAGCAGGCGGTGCACACAAGTACTAGAACGATGATCTAGTCTGACAGCAGCCTAAAACTAATAAAACGTATGCAATTTACATTGTATTACTGTTGCATCAGATACTGATATCATTTTTCTGGTTGGAAAACAACATGTTTTATCATGTTCTGTGTGAAACACATTTTGAAAAAGACAGACTGCTTCATTGTGTTTAGCTCGTTCTCTTTGCTATAGCACACAAATGTGATGCTGATAAAAAAAAAATAATAATAATCACAGCAATGGCTTGAATCCTTTACAGAATTGGCTTTGATGGCAGGAATCCCCTCTTTAAAACATGTCAAGCTTTGTAGTTTGAAGATTTATTTCAGATCTCCCAAAATCAAATAGTTTTCATTGCTTTTGATTCCCTGCAGGTAAGATGCAACCACTGATAATCATTTCTGTAAACCCAAATAAATGTTTGCCTTATACTTCAAAAGGACATATTACGGCATATTTTATATTGAAGTTGGGTTCCAGTGTAAATTAAGGTCTCAACAGGCAGGTTTCCGCATAAGTCCTTTTGAGCTCTGATTTAATAATGTCCAAACAATTTTTGTTTAAATTCAATATAATCATGGGATCCTTTTAAAAAAAAAAAAAAAGAAAAAAAAAAGGTTCTGCTTTATAATCCAATTAACCGCACCAGAAGTGTCATTCTTTGTGACATGCTACATTTTGACCCCACCTGTCTCCCTCTCATCGCTTTTCACACTGATTCGTGTGTACAACGTGTGGGGTTAATAATCAAGTCTTTGTGGAAAGCTGCATGTCAGCGATTCCAACATCTCATCAATATTAATCAGAGTTGGTCAGAAGCTGCATAAGCATTCATTAGAGCCTCATAAAAACTAATCATGGGCATCATCTGAGGTCAGAGGACACGCATACCTGCATGACAACACGCCGGACAGGACACTCAGCAGCTTGTGTTCCCACGGGTCATTCCTCCGCCGGTGGGCGGTGTGCGTCTCCTCATCACACAAGAACCTTTACAGCTTCAATCAATGTGTCTTTGACCAAAGCAAATAAACTTTCATTAAGAAGAAGTAGCCACCAAAGCATGTTGCACTCTTGCTGTTTTACTTCAGGGAATGAATAGCAATGCTTCTGGAAAGCCTGTTTTATCCTCCTTAAAATCACAGGTGTCCAACTCCGGTCCTAAAGGGCCGCTGCCCTCCAGGTTTTAGGTGCGTCCTTGCTCCACCACGTCTCATTTAAACAGCTGAATAACCTCCCCGGCATGTCATGTCAATCTTCTAATTAAGCTTTTATTTCAGTCAGGACGAAATTTAAAATATGCAGAACAATTTGAGGATAGACTTTGGACACCAGTCATTGAATTGGTGCCACTTTTGTAAGGAGTTGCATTTGATAATTCAGCAGAAGAGTTCAATATGCAGGCTGAGCTCATCAAAAGAGAGTAAAATCATAGTTATAGTAGGTACCTAACCTGCAGGTGATAGTATAACAAATTCATGAGCTGATGAATGAAAACAAAATTGGCAAAGGGAATTTAGAAAAAGCCTTGCAAATATATATTTTTTAACTTTTGTAGACAAAAAAGTAGCAAAGCATCATTCCATGTGTTGTTTTTCACTAAAGCCACAGTAAACGTCTTGGAACAAAGCAAAAACATGATCAATGATCAATGCAAGTAACAAAGACATGAGGATTGATCCCATGTTCAGCAGGTTACCTATGCCCTAATTAAAAATGAATTTACTCTGAGTAGAAACATTAGTATGTTAACCAAAAATAATTTGCAGAAGTTCTGCAGACTTTGAAGATCTTTGCTTTAATGAGCTCCTCCTGATGAACCTTCATCTGGAAAACGAAACTTGTCATGATCACATTACTCAGTTTCCTCTGGAAAGTCTGACGTGGGATTTTTTTTAGTGGTTTTTGTTTAAACAAATACATCTAAGAACAGGACAAAAAAGTCTTATTCTAAAAGCACTTTATAGGATGAGTCCTAGTTTTCTATTACACTGCATTTCTCATTTTAATCCCACTTAAAAATCTATTGTCTTTTCATAATTGTCCTCCTTGATAGGTGAAACAGTTAAACAGGTAAAACTGAGGGGTAAAATTTAGAAGTGCCGGGACTGCGTTCCGTACCAGCCCACTTAAAGCACCGCTCTGGACCTCAACCCAACAGAGGATCATTGGGATGAATTTTGGGATGAGAGACTGTGAGCCCCGCCTCCACAGCCAACATCAGTGTATGACCTCACAAAAGCTCTCCTGGTATAATGGTCAGATATCCACGTGAACATACTTTTAATCTTTGTAGAAAGCATTCTCAAAAAAGCTGAGACTGCTGTAGCAGCAAAGGGTGTGATAGTATCATATCACAGCATTTGTATAAAAAAAAAATTGGGAGTAATTCAACTTCATGTATGTGTGTAGACAAGTGACCTAATGTTTATGGCAGTATCCTCTATGTGTTACCAAATACTGGGGGACAAGTCAGGCCATTTTATTTACGCAGCACCAACAGCAGAGGGCACGGTCATACAGTTACACAGAAAAGTGACAGTTTTGCTGCAAAATAAGTCTTGAAAATTAAAAGACCAGCTTCCTCCGCAATCAGTGGTGACAGTGTCTCTGTGTTCAAAGCATTTCCTTTCTCATCACCTGACCCAAATAACTCACAGATTGTGAATCAGTGTTTTAATTTCTCACGTCCACCACAAGTGTAGCATTATACTTTGAAGTGAAAAAAAATGAACTGGGGTTTCATTCAAAGTGCCTTGAGATGACATGTTTCATGAATTGGCGCTATATAAATAAAATTGAATTACATAAGACAAATGCAACTATACAGAAAGAAAAGAGAGTGAGAAACTATGACGTGCTGCTGTAATGCAGAGACGGAGAACCTGATCATCCAACCAGGACACGGTGTTGCGCTTTAAAGGGGTAATTAGAAAGTAAAACAAACAATAGGAGTGATGATGGCAGGCTAGAGTCCAGGGTCAGCAGGGAAACAGGCAGAACAGAATAAGAAGCTCCTCACGGTGAGAAAGACGGGCTGAACAAATTGGTGACAGGAAGACGGGACAAGCAGAAGTGTAGCATTGTAGTTTGAAGTGAAAAAAAATGAACTGGGGTTTCATTCGTGTTGGAGTTTCGTGAAAGAAGGACAGCGCCTTCAGTGAAGCATTTTGAAAGTTAAATCACTGTAGCGCTTATAAACCCTTCTCAGTAAAACACTAATTGATTACGTAAGGCTGCAAAAGACCGGCACCCCTCGTGACCCCAGCAGGGATAAACGTGTCGGAAAATGGATGGATGGATGGATGGATGGATAAACTATTCTGGTCACTTGTCCTTCAAATGCCGCTGCATCCTTACACTGGTCAGAACTAGATGCACCTACCTAAATGCTGCCAGAATCTAAGTTTTTTTAAATGCAGCTTTCTATTGAAGCGGATGTTCACCACAGTGGAGAATGTCATGCAGGCCCGGCCTACCTCTGATTGCTCTGGACAGCCTGCTGGTCTGCTAGGTCTCCAAGCTACTGCCTCCACAGCGACATTTCATCTGAATTCCTTTTCCTCAATGGACAACGTTCCACATAAAGCCTCTGTTTCCACTCCCATTTAAACCGTAGAATGTGTTAACACACTTCCATCATAGTCACTGGGTATAAGTCCAGTTTTGAACATTAGGGGAAAAAAAGGGAATTTCTTTTAAGAAGGCAGAAAATGCATTAAAAATCTTGAAGTAGAGTCATGCAATTCAGGTGGGTGAACAGCTGTCACCTTCGCACAGCACCTAGCTTTAGCTCCGCCTTCAATAATTCAGGAAAATGGAACACAGAAATAGCCGGTCCCCATTACGGAGCAGGCAAAGCAGGGCCACGCTTTATTCACTTAAATGTAAAGGTAGGGCTGGGCAATAAGTCGATTAATTCAAATTTTCAATTTTTTTTAGATTTAATTTTTAGAAATTAATGTCCTTACCCACACTCTGACCTAAACCTAATTGACACCTTAGTCCTAAACCTAATCCCTAGGCCCCCTCAAAAAAAAGTGAGGACCAAATGGTCCTCACTGTACATCAAAGCCTTCACTTTGGTGGTAAAATATGAAAAAAAATCTGCTCTTATTCAGCTGCAAGTACAAGCACAGACACGTGTTCCTCCCCAGGTAGCTGTTAGTTTCTCACGTGTGGGGGAGCTCCCGCCAGAGGAGATTCAAGGGTCCATCACTTTCATCAAAGATCATCATGGTGAAAGATTTATACCACTGACACACCCTTCACCCCCCCCCCCCCCCCCCACACACACACACACACATACACCACCACTACCACCACCCTGCATATTTCATTAATATGTAATCAGAACTGTTTCTATGTCATATCACTCCAGATTAAGAGCATCACAGAAGTGCTGGAGGGAGGCGGATGATGAAACCATGACTACAAAAGTGACACACCCACTCTGGGAAAAAACATTTTCACATCGTCCATGCACTGATTACCAAAAGTGAGATTGACTACCTCAGTACATACAATCAAAAAAGAATAAGTCATTGCTAGTGAGATTTATTTTGCATTGAGTGATGTGACATAATTTAAAACTGAGCTTTGATGATAGAACTACTGTACCACTTTTTAAAGTGTTGCATACAGAGGAGACCCACTTGTAACTATCACCCATCACCCCTTAACACAAGTTTAAAGCTCACCAACTATAATTAAATTACTATGGTTATTTCAGTCATTCTAGCTGATGTCCTAAAATCGTGATTGTACTTAAAGCTTGATGATATCTGTGATTTTCAAAATATGAATGCAGAAAAATTCTTAAAATGTGAACAAAACACATCAGTGTAATGGGATAATGTTTAATACTCTTGCTTTAGTGCAGCAGTCCTCAAACTGGGGTCCCTGGACCCTCTGGGTCCGCTAACCACGGGTTGTTGGGTTGAGCTAAGTAACACAATGGACAAATATTTAACTCCGTCCACATCATCAAGTAAGGTTAAAAGCCAAATCCGTTAAAATTAGGAAGTATAACAACAGTTACATTTTTTATGTAGACTTTTTGAATTGAGAAAGCTTCCTGGAGAGGAAGCGAAACGTCTTCAACTACGGAAAACAAGTCCAGTTGCTTTGTTTTTTACCTTTTTTTGGAATGACCATGACCTGGATGACTGAGAATCTTCACCAGCAACAGTTACATTTATTTATTGTGAATGAGGATCTAATCTCCACCAAATCTCTAATACTAGGTGTATTTATATATATTTCTAAAAACATATAATTCCCAATGTATTTAACAGTACAAAAGGCTGTTTAAATATACTATCAGCATGAGGAATCTAAAGGGTACTTGGAAAAACTTTACTGCTGCTAAGGGGCCCCTGACCACAAAAAGTTTGAGAACCTCTGCTTTGGTGTATTGCCAAAAACAAAAACTGGGTTTTGTGATTGGTCAGAGAGAAGCATAATAATGCTTCTAGACCTACAGCCCTTTATAGTGCAAATTTAAAAAACTCTGAGTGACTCCATAATTCAGATATTATCCCTTGAGTTTTAATCCTGGTTTGGCAAACTAATTATGAGCAGTCAATGTCTTCCTTGTAGCAAGCTAAAAATGGCTCCAACAGGAGCTGCTAAGTCTCTCTGACAAGCAGCTCTTTCTCTCTGTAATATTTTTTGTGCAAGAATCTAATATTATCAGAAAGAAAAAGAAAAACAAACAAGACAACCTCTATTTTTACGCATCTATTAGCTTGCAAATATCCATTATAAGTTTCTGTGCAAGAAACCACCTCAACAATGTGCTTTTATGTGTTTTTCTACATTTTTCTCTCTGTGACCAGATTGTTTCTATTAAAATCCAAACTAAAGCTAAGTAAGTAAGTCTGAGAGCAATATCAATAAAGTATGTCAATGAAAAATAACAGCTTCAATTGTTTTGGGAGATCTATCTGTGACCCATATCATTTTATTTTAAATTTGACATGTTTGATATTGATGTTATTACCACCAGCTGACAACGTCATGGTGTAATACCTTAATTGATTAGCATTCCAGAGATGTTGCAGCAGATTTAGTTAGCAAAATAAATAAAATATGATCAGATCAACACAAATGTCACCGTGGTGGTCTAGATGGACCCCGGGGGAACCGGTGAGTATGAGTCCTGATGAGGGGGATTGTGGGTAGGATGACTGCATTGATTTCAGATGCCAGGTGATGATAAAACAAATTAATGATAAGTATCCAAAAACATGAACCTATTGATTTTGAGAAAAACAAGAGCAAGCACCATGCACATATTACTGGGATACTTGGGATTACTAGAATCTTATCCCGCTACACACAGTCACCGTATCTTATCATTCCCAAACCTGTGGGGTTCAACATTACTGTGGCTTATTAGATGAAACATGTCGCTTAATACATTCATCTTTTGGTAAAATAACATTGATGTTATCTATCATGCACATTGCATATCGTGGTATCATGTGTTATGTAAATAGGTGGGAGTATTTTCCACTGTAAATTTTCTTTCCACTATGCAATATTTATTTACTCCGGCATTTACTTTTTTATCTTCTACTCTTGGAGTTTCTTTAGAGCTAATTTTAGATTGGACTAATTATTCTTTTTTATTAGTATTTTCCATTGCTAATAATTGTGTGTAACTGTCTGTGTGTGTGTACCCCTGTCAAAAAGGGAAATGTTTTGCCCAGAAATAAGCATTTTAACATTTTCATTGTTGAAATCCTTGTTTGTGTAATGATTTGTTTAGAGTGAACCCGTAATTCAGCCAGACTCGGAGCTGCGCTCAAAGAAAAAGGTTTAATAACAGACTTTGGGGAAAAACAAAAACACGATCTGGGGTTAACAGGTGCTGGACTCCAAAAACAGAAAACAGGTCGAGCAAAAACAGACAGGGCATCAAAAATATAACAGAGACTTGGAAAGCTCTTACCGATCACTTCAACGTGAGGAATGAATTGAGACGTTCTCGCAGAGAGCAGAGAACTAAGGCAGGAATAAATAAGCGTGCAGACAGGTAAACAGGGAGGGGCTAATTAACGACAGGCAGGTGGAAACAATAATGAAACTGACAGGTTGATAGAACTAAGACCGAGGAAAAACTCTAAGCACAGAATAAGAACTAATACAAGGACCGGATTACTAAAGACACTACAGACTAAACCCTAAAACAAGACAGAAACTACAAAGGAAATAAACCCAAAGGCATGAGAGAAGCAACATAATCAAAAACCAAAACAGAACATTACAGTTTGGTGCTGTCTGCAGTATTTGTGTGGTTTAGTCGTTGGTTGTGCGTCTTTCCCACTTCCAGTTTTCTTTTTTTTTTGTTGAAACGGCTCGGGCTAAATAAAGTTTCATTCCAGCATGACTTTTGCCATCTACTGCTCAGTTGGCAGATAATGACTTCTATTATCTTAAAATAAAATAATAAGTTTGACCTCACCTTTGTCATTGAATGGCTTTTCCTTACTTTTATGACATTTTAAATTGCAGATAAATAATGACAACATCACTGAAAAGTATATAGAATTATGTATCAAACACAAAATTGTGAAATAACTCAAAACATCTTGTATATTTTAGCTTTTTTCTTGTGTATGCGCACCACATGACCTTAATGTAAAACAAACTGATCTATCCCTTTAGTAACATGTTCTTTAACTTGTTAATTCAGTTCAGTTCAGTTGATTTATATAGTGCCAATTCACAACAGGACATCTCAAGGCAGATCATTGTTTTTTTGTTTGGCAAAAGCAATCCCTGACCAGATGACGCTTTATAAAAGAACCTTAGTTTTTTTTTTTTAAAAGCAAATTCTTTATTCATTAACAAGCTTTGGTTTTCTTGCTTTTTTTTCCCTTGTTGATTTTCCAACAATGTTATACATTCATTAATTGTTCTTCTAGCATAGAGGTCTGGTGGTCTGACAGGTTATTGAAGACAAGTCTGTGTTATCAGGAGCTGCAGAAGTTCCCTCTCCTGACAGAATCAATGAATTTCCACTAAACTCATTCTTTGGATACAGATCTTGAGTTATAAACCAAATGATCTACTGTGCTTTTGTTGGAAAGCGTTAGAAACAGATTTACTAATGAGAGTTGTGTCATTTTGCCATGAACTTTAGCCTAGTTTCCCCAACAGGATTCAGATGCTGCTTGCTCAAAGTTTCTCGACATAAAAAAAGAAAAGAAAAAAAAAAGTTTCTCGACAGTCTAACATCATGACTTTCACATTTACAGCTTCTGAGTGCAAACTTTTTTTTTTTAATGAGGAACAACACCAAAATATACTTAATAAAATCAAACCAGGGCGGAACAGATCTTAGAGCACTTTGTTGTTGTTTTTTTCCCTTGAATATTTTCACATATTGTCAGTTTTATCAATAAACTTCAGTGTTCAGTATTTCATTAAGATTTTGTGTAACTGATCAACACAGAGTACCATATAACTGTGAAAAGGAATTAAAAAACTCTTTTACCAAAAAAAGTTGTATTAGTCTAGTTTGCACTCGCATTGGGCCGCTCATTAGTTCACTTTTGAGATGTAATTTGATCTCAGTATGAATACAGCTGTTCTGTGAAAACCTGGGAGTTTCGTTAGAGAACATTAGTGAACAAACATCATTGTGAAGACCAAGGAACAGAGCAATCAGCAATAACGTTGTGGAGAAGTGTAAGGTTATAAAAACAATATCCCAAGCTTTGAAAATTGTGTTCAATCCATCATTTGGAGATCATGTAGCAAAACTGCAAACCCACCAAGCCCAGAACTTGCACCGAAGGAGCGGGAACGGGCCCACTGGTTGGAGAGTTTGCGTTTTGAAAAGGCTTCAAAGGTTGCCAATTCATAACTTGGCCAGCCAGACTGATAATGTGTGGCACTCTCCGTTCTGCACATTACCAATCTGGGCCTGGTCCTGTCGATACCGTTTGGGGAGAAGAAGGACATTCAACAGAACTTTCAGAGCTGATTGGGCGAAGCGACACCTAGTGCCCGCCTACAAAAGCTTGGTTTTAGCCATTCATGGTATCAAATGACAATGTTGTAAGCTGCAGGCGCCATGAGAAACCACAACAAGTTATGTTGCTCAAGTGCGCTTATTTGAATAATGACACTTGTGGCAATCTTGGATTGTAACAAATAAAAATGTGATAACAGCAGCTACGCGTGCATCCTCCTGCACTGCCATGTTTATTTTGGTCCGGCTGTAGTCTCAGCAGCTTTTGCTTTCGTCACAGCTGTATGTCCCGCCTTAAACCGCAATACTGCAACGTGATTGGCCAACCCGTTTTGGTTCAGTCTCGAACAATAGAGGTTAAACGGAAAGACAAATTTCCCCTCCGTGGGACTATAAGGGAATTTAAAAAAAACAAAACATGACTGGCCGGAAAGGAGAGCATTAATTAGAGAAGTAGCCAAGATACTTATGGTAAATATGTTGGAACTGTGCAGAGACCCACAGCTCTGGTGGGAGAATCTGCTTGCAGGACAAATGATATCCTTTTTTCTACAAATCTGGGGATGTAGAAGAAGAAGGCAGGTGGAAAACAGGTTGTTGTTCTTTGAGACTAAAACTATATTTTTTGGCTGTAGATACGGCAAAACTAACTCTGCACATCACTTTGAAAACACTATTCCCGTGTTAAAACATGGGAGTGGTGGCATCATGCTGCGGGGAAGTGCTTCTTCTGCAGGAACTGGGTTGCTAGTCAACGTTTCAAACAATGCTCCATTGTCTTGTACATGCGAAAAAAAATCTCCTATCTTTTCAAAAAAACTGGTATAAGAAGTAGGGTTACAACATAAAAATATGTTCTTCCAGAGAAAGCCTCCAGCCCTGGCTAAAATCTACCAAAATCTTGAGAAAGAATTAATTATGGCCTGAGGAGACCAAACTGAAACGTCACAATTTTAAAAAGCATGTCACCCTGATTACAGGGAAACCCAGTGGTGGCAGCGTCAGGGTCAGGGGTTAATGTCATTTAGACGATTGAACTAAAGCCTTTTGTGAACATGAGGAAAAAAAATATGAACAGGGATTATGATAGTGGTCAGTTTTGACCCCAAATCTTTAGATTTATGCAAGAAATTTGGATTTTCTTCTAGCTTCACCTGAAGAAAATGAAGGTTTTAGAGCAGCATCCAGAACAAAATCCGACAGAAAGTCTGTGAGATCCCCTCAAGCGGGCCGTAGACAACAGATGCTCAGATTTTGAGAAGCAGTTTTATTTTCATTTCATTATTTTAATTTCTTTTTAAAAACATACGTTTTTTGTTTTGCGGTTGAACTGTTGAGGTTTTACGCTTTATTAAAACTTGAAGACATTTTAGAAGGCTTTACTGTGTCCCATCAGTTTCCATTTGAACAGGAATGTGTTGCTGCGAAGCTAAAGTTGACTTCCTACCAGAGAGAGGGAGTTTGTGGTAGCTTGAGCCCCAGGAGCCAAAGTTTGACTACCAGACAGAGACAGGAGTTTTGAATGCTCTGCAGAGCTAAACTTTTATAGCTTTGCCTTGGCTTTACCAGCAAAATCTGTCATTTTGAGAGACATAGAGCAAAAGTTGTTTATTTATTATCTGGATAAACCTTACTAGTTTTTCTAATATGAAAATGTAACCTGTCTATGGAATATAGATTATGATGTAGTGACAGTGTTTGGATAAGGAGAAATAATAACTAATTTCACAGCTTGGAAATGTGCAACCTTATCATTACTCAGCAATAAAAAAAACATAACCGTCATTCTTCTTTCATCATTTTTGTCGAATCATGGTTTGGAAATGTTAAACATTGACATGTTTGTGTCTAGCTGAAATAGTTTGGTTTAGCAGAAAACAGCAGCTGACTTTTCAACTAACACCTTTTTGAAGTTGTCAGCTTTAGAAAGCTTAAAAATTGTACATGAAAATATTTTTTTATTATTATTATATCTTTCATGGATAGTTGAGCCAAAGCTGTGATAAGACGAAGCAGAGGACCGGGCACGCTCACATATCACAATCACTAATTTGGCCCAGAACAAAGATTTATCATCACTGTTTGGAGACAAAAGCTTTGAAACTCCGTGAGTCTGCAGATGTTTGAAGCTGACTCAGTTAAACTAAATGTGAAGGGTCACTGCTGGAAAGGAACTACCATTTTTCTATTTGAGCAAAATTACTTAATACCTTCCTCTTCTGGCTCAATCCAAGAAGTGAAAGCGAGAAAGTACAAGGAAATTTGAATAATTTTATCTCAATCCCCAACGCATTCTGCTGTGTAACCTGTATTTGAAAACCGTCGTCTCAACTCAGTGGCATTGTTGTGCCTCAGCAAAGTTAAAAAAGAAAAAAAGAAAAAGAGAATCTGAACATCGGTTTAGCTCTGACGGTGCAGATCTGTTAATAACATTCGACAAACAAGCAGGAATTTGACAAAGAACAGAACTTTGCGTTTCGCTGAAAGGGGGAGCAGAAGCACAACACAAAGTTTGTCCTCAAATCTTCATGAAGGTCATGCAATTTTAATCCACACAAACAGACCTGGCTGTGGGGCCTGCAGACGATGACTTATTCATGGAGGCCTACCTGACCTAGACCTGCAGGCGGAGGAGCGAGGAGGGCTAACGGGCGTCTGCTCAGACTTGTGCTACGTGAACTGTGCCACGCGGCTGATCCGAACAGGAGAGGACAGCAGGTTGTGATGTCGACATATATTAAACTGCAGGTGATGTAAGGGGGGCGGAAGAGGAACAGCGTTTAAAATGTTCACTCATTTACCTACAACGTCCTCCCACAGTGAATGGGCACGCCTGATGTGTTACTAACACTAACTGTGTTACTATAGGGACATTAACTGCGACGTGCAAAAAAGCTTTAAAATAAATCGTTTAACGTTGTTGCATAATTTTATATTTAAAAATTTCTTTGATTTTAATCAGTGAGAAAAAAAGAACATCATCATTAAGATTGATTAAGTGTTATTGGATCAATATTTTACAATTTTTTTCTATTCTTTTACCTAAAGTTAGATCTCATTTAAAAATGCTGCTACCTGCTGTGTGTAAAAATGAAGACTCTATATATTTATGAGCTTTTATGTGATTCCTCTAAACTCCATTTTGTTGTTAAAATCGTTGAAAAGGTAGAACAACAACATTTGTATGCTTTAGATAACTTTAACATCCTGAAAAAAACTTTTGCTCTCCTTGTTGGTAGAGGCTGCTCAATGAAGACAGTTGTCCTGAAAGTCTCGAAAGATTTATCAAGGGCCGCAGGAGATTGCGTAGTCTTAGTGATGCTGGCTGGTTGCTTTGACACTGTGGATCAGTGTTGCTCTGCGATTTGAAATGCTGAGCGGGTTTTATCAGAATTGGCTTCCTTCCTAATTATCATTCAGAACTTCAAATCATCTTCCGTTATCCTTAAAGAAAAGTAGAATGGGAGGCAGATCCTTTAGCTATCAGACTCCTCTCCTGTGGAACCAACTCCCAGTTTTGGTTCGTGAGGCAGACACCCTGTCTACTTTTAAGACTAATCTTAAAACTTTCCTTTTTGACAAAGGTTATATTTAGTGTGGAAGAGTTTATGCTGAGCTATCTCTGTAGTTATGCTGCTATAGGGTTAAGCTACTGGAGGACATCAGGGCCTATTTCTCTCACTCTGCTGAGTTCTCCTACTGTTCTCCAATTTGCATTGCTTGTTGTCATTTCATCTTTTAGCTTTTTGTTCTCTGTCATTTTTTTCTTCTTCATAGAAGCTACACCTGGTCTGGCATTCTGTTAGCTGTGGCATCATCCAGTGAAGACAGATCATCTGCTATTTCCATATAATGTAGAAAAGATTACTGGATCAATGTGTGCTTCTGTCCTTGTTTGTCTCTCTTGTTGTGTCCCTGCTCTGTCTTCTCTAACCCCCAGTCGGTCGAGGCAGATGACCGTTCATACTGAGTCCGGTTCTGCTGGAGGTGTCATGTTTGGGGTGAGGTTGGTGGTTGGACGCAAACGCAGAGAGACCAAGGCAGGGAGTGCGTTTCTTAGTGCTTTTACTTAAGCACTAAGAAACGTAATGCAATCACCAAATACAGCTTTTTACCTATAAAGTATAGCTTTTAACAGATAAAATACTCATTGCACCATGTCATCTGTCATAACTCCACGGGCACAGGCTATGAAGTTATCTGTTATAACGGATAGTTTGAATGAAATGTTTTGTTTATATTTTCATGTAACAAATAAATATCCATTCGTCTTTAACTTGGTGTGTAAGATTTGAATTGTACAGATTTTTGTCATACTCACACGGCATTGAATCATTTTTGTAAAAACTGTTTTCAACTTTTTTGATATTTTTTTTTATTTTTAGTTCTTTGTAAATACACTGCACGTTTTTTTTATTGCTGCTAGTTAATATAAGGGTTTTCCCTTTGTAAATTTGCAAAAGTATTTCTAAAAGAAGTCTGCGCTTGTGAGGACTATTTGCATGTTCTCACTGTGCTTACCTTGGTTTTCTCTGTGTTCTCCAATTTCCAAAAACACGCGTGTTAAGCATGGCCTTCTCTGTATTGTCCTACGGAGCGCCACACTTCCCATCGAGTCGGCACAAAGAATGAATGGAGGATTGGGGTGGGTGGGGTTAATGATTGTGCAGCATGAACATTTACTTTCACAGAGGACAGGTTCTAAATCCAGGAACATATAATCATGATGGAATCAAGATGAAAATACTAAAATAGCATCTTAAATGTCACAACAATTCTTTGGAGAACCTTTAATAGCAAAAACAACCTCAAAGAGTGATTTGGAAGCGTCTAATCAAGAAAAAAAAACACTCTTTACATTGAACATGTGCACACCATGAGTTATAATCTGAAACAAACTCAAACTGGAAGAGAATATGAGCTAAAACTCCCACTTGAGCAAAACTGTGAATCGAAAGTCAACGAGAACGATAGGTCTCTTAAAAACAGCAGCGACAACCACATCAACAGCAGGGAAAGGTAGAGAGCCTTTTTAGTCAGAGGAACAGCACAGCTGGCCCCAAACTGCCAACATCTCTCACCACAAAAAACAGCTCTAAATAAAAAGGCAACATGTCAGACAAGACGCTTCTCTTTTCTGCTAACTTCCTTTACTTTTTCTCCGTTTTCTGCCTCCTGTTCTGGAACTGTGACGGCTCTGTCAGCCATCGGGGGCTGCCATGACAGTTTGGGCGCTCCGTCTCCTCCGTATGCCGTTGGCAGCGCTGACGCCGCACTCCTTCGCCGTAGCCACTTCTTCATTCTCTTTACTTCTCCTCACCCTCTCGTCTTCTTGCAGAACCGTATTAAACAGGCTAAATGAGGACGAGCGTTTAAAAAGGCAGAAGCTTTGAGTCTACCCCAGTTTAAGTCGCAAGGAACAAGAAAGACGTCGTTGTGTACGGCTGCTTTGTGTTTCACTGACAGTGTTTTCTCTCACTTTAATATTCTTATTCCTTATTTCTTTGAGGAAAACTTTCGGCAAACTTTAGCCACAAAATTTTCCACACATAGACGTTGAAGTTGTCTTAGCCCATATGTAGAGTTCTCGGTTAATCATAGATAGCGTGACCGCCTCAATAAAAGCAAAAGGGTTTTGGCACTTTGCTGTTCTGGAGCATACAGGTGTGTGTTAACACAATGTTAAGATATCAGCAATAACCCCCATTGTTGGAGCCCATTAATGTGGGAATGGTTGTAGGACTATTATTAAACAATTAAAATTAATCACTGTAGAGAGAAAAGGTTTCTCACAAGTGGTAAATATTACAGGCCATTGGCAACCTTGTATTTAATAAATGCACCAGCAGATTTCACACTGAGATCACGCCATGCAATGCTCAGAAATATTGCAACATCTTAGATTCTCCATCTTAGATTCTACTTAGATTATTATGTCATGTAAAGCACTTTGCATTGTCTTTGTACTGAAAGGTGCTATACAAATAAATTTGCCTTGCCTTGCCTCACAGGTTTAAATATTAAAGTTAAACGCCAGACAATAAAAAGAAAATGACTGAATAAGTATACAAATTGTTTGGACAAAACCTCTAATTCAAAAAAGAACATGGCAGCCTGAGACTTTCAAGGTTCCATCTGATCGAAACACAAGACTTCTGGAACAATTTATGTTGTTTATACCGCACACCTACAGTCAAGGAATGTAGCGGAGGAGCAGTGATTTGGGCTTGTTTTGCCGGGACAGCATCTGGCACCCTGCAGTCCCTGAATGGACCGCCAACTCCTCTGTATACCGAGGTATTCCAGAGTCAAATGTGAGACCTCTGTCCAACAGCTGAGGTTGGGCTCAAACTGGGACACCAACAGGACAAAGATCCCAAATGCAGCAGGAAATCTTCAAAGATCCCAAATGCAGCAGGAAATCTTCAACAGGATGTCTGAAAAAGAACAGTATGAAAGTGTTTCGATGACCTGTATCAAAGTCTAGAGACCTCAACCTGATTTAAATGCTGTGGATGGACCGCAAGAGAGCAGAAACGATTGTCTGCAAACATCAACAAACTGAAGAACATTGCAGAGAAGAGTGAGTCGCGCTTTCTCCAAAATGATGTGAGCCACTGATAAAAACAGCTACTTTGTGTTATCGCTGGTGAGTCTTTAACAAGCCATAAATCACAGAGGTTTGCTCCCTTTTCATGCATGTTGGCTTCTTTTTCCTCTCACAAATTATGAATGCAAATGCTGTTAGATTTGAATAATTTAGGTTCTGTCTGAATAATTTTAGAACCCGATTAAGACCAGATCATGTTCATTATGTTCTGATTTCTGAGTCCGAATTTTGTAACGGTGTGCATTTTCTTTTTCTTGTCTGCATATTGTGAGTTTTGAGTGGATCAACGTCATATGTGGATGTATGGGATGGTTGCCCATCACACTAATACAGTTCAGATTCAAGATGTAAATATTTTCAATGAAACTCTACGGAAACAGCCCGATTATACCACAAATTCATTACGTGTGTCTGTCAAAGAAGGCAGAAATAGTTACCTTTCTGACTCATTATGATGTCGTGTAAACAATCTTTACCCTACCGGCAACACCAACAAATAAACCGATAAATGCTGAAACCTCCTAATAAATCATCTGGTGTAAGAAGGCGCTCTTTTAAAGTGATTCAGAGAGCTTTACATGTATGTTGCAGTTAGATTTTCTTGGCCAGTAAACCGCTGCAATGACAAAACTCGACGTTTGATGAATGAATAACTAAACAAAAGGAATATTGGATTGTTAAACAAAAGTTTAATACTTGAAAGCATGATCCATTTTTGTGATTCTATTGTTATAATGTGTGTTAAGATGACTTCAACTTAGTTTAAAGCACATGTTATACTGATTAAACAGAATTAATCTTAGCACCTGAAGAACATATCAGATATCTTGGATGCATTACTTACTCCTGGCAGCAAGTAAAAAATAAATAAATAAACGTAACATATATCAGGTTTCCTAAATTTAAAAGCCTTTACTCTATAAACAACTTAAACTTATTACATTTATATTACACCATCAAATATAAGTCAGTATAACACATGCTTCAGTTAGGTTATGGATTTAAGTTTGAAACTAAATAATAGCTTTAAAGCTGATGGTCAAAAAGCTTTTTTTTGCAGAGTAGGCTACAAAAAAAAGAAGTTTCCAACACAAGATCTTCTATTTGAATGAAATGCTTTGTATTAATCCAAAACAAAGCAGCAACGGAATGACAAAGGCAAATCTAAATGAAATGAAAGCTGCATTAACTTAAAATGAAAGTAAATGCATAAAGACTAATTTTCACAAGATACACTCACAATTAAAAGCCCACAACTCTTTGAATGGGTTTATTTTTGTGTTGTTTCCTTTGGATGAATCTTTTTAGGTAAAATGCATGTAAAGGTTTATAACTGCATTCCTGAAGAGTCACTAAGCGGCAGATTAACAGCTGAGAGGTGAGGATGTTCAGATAAAAGGAGCTGACGTCTGTAGATGTCATCTGAACTGGACAAAAACATTGAAAAGAATTATTGTGGACAGATTAATCTTTGTTTCAGCTGCTTTCGAAGAAAAGAAAAGAAAAGAGAAACTATGCATGGTTCTAAAAGCCAAGGATAAGAAAGTCCATCCAGACAGTTCTTAGAAGATCTAAAAGCCAGTGTCTGTGACAGGATGGTCAATCATCATTTGTGAATGTTATTTAAATAACTATACATAAATCTGAAAGACTGTTCTTCTAAACATTTTGAATTTTGAATGTGCAAACTCTGATGTTTACGTAGTGCCGTCAATCATGCGGCATTCATTAGACAGAATATGGGTAGAGCTCTCTGTTTCCCTTGCTAGTTCTGCTCTATTAGTTCAGTTTAAACCACTGTCTTGATCTCTTCTGGACAAAATAGTTAATTCAATGAAACCTGCAAAAACTGCCCTTCAAAAATCTTTGACCTTCTTCCCATTAAATTGATGAAATAGTTTTTTTTAAAACTGTTATTCTTCTATATCTTCTCTCTTTTATTAACTCATGTCTCATTTAAGTAACCGTGCCCTCGGCCATCAAACATGCAGCGGGCCATCCACTTTTTTTTTCTTTTTTCTTTTTTAAACACACATTGATCCTTTGGTTTCATCCAATTTAATTCCCATTTCTAATCAGCTCTTTCTGTCTAAAGTCTTCGAGAAAAGAAATGTGTATAAGTAAATTCGTCACTTTTTAGTGGAAAATGCTGTTTTAGAAAAATCTCCAATCTGGCTTCAGACCCCTGCATAGTACCAAATCTGCGTATTAAAGTTGATAATGACATTGTTCTTTCAGTGGACGCCGATGGCTCTGGTGCATTTGGACCTTACAGCAGCGTTTGATACTGTGGACCACTCTGTCCTGCTGTCTCTCCTATGACTATGTCGATATCCTTGGCACAGCTTTGGAGTGGCTCACCACTTCACCTGACAGACAAAATATTTTCTTTCATGCTCAATGGCTTCTCCTATTATATACTCCTCTTTCATTTGGGGTGCCACAAGGTTCTATATTAGACCCTCTGCACTTTTTCTTGTTGCTCTTTGGATCTATCATAACTCGGCACAATGTCAAATTACATTGTTATGCAGATGATTTACAGGTTAATTTACAATTAAAGCAAGAATGCAGTAATCCACAGCATTGTCTCTGTGACTGCATCTCTGCAATTAAACAGGGGCTAAGTATTCTGTTTTTTGAATGAACTGACAACTAAAAAAATTGCCTCTGGAGTCTGGTCTGGCTTTTATCATCTACACTTTCTAACCTAAAGTCGAGCCTTTAATGAACTGTTGTGACCTGGCAAAGGTTGTTCCTGTTTTTATCAATTTCAGGATCGAGAGATTTTAACCTTTACTTATGTCAGTCTCTCCCAGCTATTCCTTAGTCGCCTCCAACCTGTTCAGAACACTGCAGCTCAGCTTTTAACTCACTGTTTTATTTCTGCTACATTGGCTTCCAATCCAATTTACATTAGATTCTAAAAACAAATTTTTTAATTGTTTTTAAAGTTTTTATGTTTTTCTTTTTTTGTTTGCTTAGTTTTGTATTTTTGCACCAGGTTTCTGAGCTCATAAAGTCAAAATTTACTGGATTCCACGGACAAAGTATGAACCTTGGGGTGACCGAGCTGTTTTTGTGGCCATACCTTCACTCCTAATCAGCTTCTATTGGATCTTCAATCTATAAAAAGAACTTAACCTTTTTATTTTAAAGAATCAGTCTTTTTTTATTCATGCAGGGTTTTAATACTTAAAATTGTGGTGGCACTTCAGGTTTGATCTAATTTGTTTTTAACCTGAATTTTATGTTTTCTTTCATCTCGCTGTGTTTTTTTGTTGTTGCTGCTTTTGTTAAGCACTTTGGTCACCATTTTTGTGGATGTGGAAAGAGCTATGCAAATAAATGTTATTTTTAAACTGCTGTGTGCAGTCCTGTTGTAAATATATTTTTTTAATGTGAATTTAAATGTTTGCCGTTTCAAGACGAGGACCAAAGATTGTTGAACAGCAAAAACCCTGCATAAACAAAAACCGACAGAGTTCATGCATAAAACAGGACATTTATTGTTGTTATTTCCTAACAAACAGATTTAATTCATAATTACATTTAAATGTAATTTCCCTAAAAGGTAAATGCAGGTCAACAGTATGGTTGATTTTTCAGTGCTTCTTGTTGCTATTAAATACAATACAAAGAAGCCGGTCAGATCTTCATCCCTTCAGCACATGTAGAGTTGCTCTTTTCATTTTTACGTCTTCACAAATCTGAACGTGTGTCCTCTCAGGATGATGAACGTATGAGAGTCCAGTTAGCAATCAGCACAATGACACTGCGAGTTGGTCAGCAGAGACGGTGTGTGTCTGCCTCCGGGTCTGAGTCCCTCGCCGTGTGTGTCAGGCTCAGTGACACCTCAGTCACTTCAGTTTGCAGCTGCACTGCGTTTGCCACATGACTGCCTGCCTGGTCCTTTACGTTTGTGGACATGAGGCGTGACAGCAAGTGTTGCCGTTTTTTTTTTTTTTTTTTTTTTTACTTAGAGCTGACTGTTTTAAACGGCCTAAAGGGAAATGCTGCTCTGGAGTGTGGTTAAGCGGAGTGATTCTGGGTAGTGAGTATTTTACCGAGACATAAATAATATGTGTTTCTGCTTATAGAGAATTGTGGTAACATTGTCACAACGGAGTCAAACCAGCGAATACAAGCAAAAATCTTTCTGAAGGGAGATACCACCATCTAAAAAAAAAAACCTTACAAACCAGATTCAAAATATTAATTTTCAGTCAATTTAAAATGAGATAGCACTTTGTGTTATTAATGTTATCTCCAAAATAAAAATGCCAGAGTTGTGGCAATGAAACGGGTGAATTAACCCCGTATGTGACTCTCCATTCCTAAAACATCACATAGCAGATAGTGAATATTAAAGAATGGAAGTTGTGTGTTTTTTCTGAAGAATGGACATGTTTATCTGTCAGATTTTACAGAGGAAGGACTGTTATGTCAGGAGGAATATGCCCAGAATCCAGCAAACTATTATAAGCAGCCTACTCTTATGGTGAATATAGGGAGAAATGTTTAAATGTCCAAATAGTTCCAAAAATTAACTCATGGGACTGAAACAAATATTTGATTGTCTTTTAATATTAGTTTTAAAATTATTTTACACTTCTATTTTCTAATTTGAAACTATTTCTGTACACTGTTTGGATTATTGTTCTTGAAAAACATATGTTAGCAATGTTGAAACCTTACGAGTCTCAATGCTTTAAAGCATTCATTAACAGATGTGCGGCAGTCTACATTACAATTCTCACTTGGATTTTTGGATATATAATTATTGATAATTATATTATTAAGAAGCCTTTTTACTAGAGATGAAATCCAGCAACTCAGAAAGTATACACACATCTTGATATATTCCTCATTTATTTTTAAAAATAAAATGTTGAACATGTGAACCACTTGACTCTGTTTGCCCTAAATAAAATCCAAAGTCATTAATTGCTTTTAGAAGTTATCTATGAAGTAAATAGAGAGCATCTGGCTAAAAAAATAATCTCATTATAAATGTAGCTGTTCTTTGAAGGCCTCGGATGTTTCTTAAAGAACATTAGTCAAGGCAAGGCAAGTTAAGTTAATTTATATAGCATTTTTCACAAACAAGATGATTAGAAGTGGTGTGAACAAACAGCATCATGGAGACCAAAGGAAACACCAGACAGGGGTTCAAATCGTGAACCAAAGTCCAGTAAAAATCTGAACCAAGACTTCTAATTTGATGTTTGTTGTTAAGAATTATTATTCTGTAAACATGTAAAACTGACATCCGTCTAAAGATTTTGCAGGGAAATGTTGCAGCTATGCATTATATGTACTTAGGCGGCTGAAAGCAAATGTTTGTCGCTGTTTTTAGATTTTAATTTGTTAAAAAAAAAATGTCAAAAGCATTTTTCTTCCTCCTTACAATTACACATGTGTGTCCGTCAACCAAAATCCCAGTTAAACACATTTAAATTAGTGGTTGTAATTTGCCAAAATGAGGTAAAATTCAAGGGAAATGTTCTTCAAGGCATTGAAGCTGTGCTATCTTAATACCAGGAAAGCAACAATTAATCCATTAATTTGACCACTAATTCTACAACAGATCTGCTGGTGTCCTTATCCATCTACCGTCTAAACCCGCTTCTCCATGCAGGGTCGCGGGAGAGCTGGTGTCTATCCCCGGTACAAGTGGCAAAAGTCACCCTGGACAGGTCTTCAGCTTTTCTCAGATTTATTTCTGTTCTCAAACATATTTTTCACATACTGTGGTTAAATTGTGACTGTCGGCAGATAAAGATAATGACTGGGCCCCGGACCAGTCAGCTAAATTCGTCAAGCTTGTGCACACAAATGAGGAATTTGATCCACTTTGCTTTCAATTAAGACATTTTAAATATACAACATATACAATGTGAAATCAGAACAAAAGTTTATATTATGCTTCATGATACCGACAAAGCTTTTTTTGTCTGTCTTCCAAGAATAAAAGAACTGAAAAGTGTCCAGGTCAGTAAGTAAATGTCGGACGTTGTCGCTTTGTGCGCCGGGGCGGTCACATTGGTTGCGTGACAGGAACCGTTTTCCACTATGGGGGGCCCAGAATAAAAACAAGGAAGTTAATAGTGCATTTTATTTTCTAAAGACATTCATTTCCAAGAAAAGAACTATGCTCAAACACACTGTAAGCACTTTCTCCGGGGCTCACTATTAATACTAGGAATCTGGACTGAAAAGTGCCTTTTTGAGTTCCCTTCTAAACTCGCTGCCTCATTACATTAAACCTGTGGGTTCTGTGGGCTGTGTGTCCAGTCTAGACTGAGTGGATGTGAGTGGAGCGTCTTCCACGGTGTGTATGTGCTCTCGGTGCAGGAAGTCAGTCTGTGGCGTGGCTGCGAGCCAGGCCGAGTAGAATAATTGATTGCCGATTGACCCTCCACTGCCACTGCGGACAGTCCTCTCCACTGCATTACTGCAAAGACTGATCAACAGCAGCTTCATGGCTGTACACCTGAGAAGATAAAGTACTAAAATGAGTGAAAAACAATGAACATATATTTTAAAAACTAACTTTAATATGTTGGTAAGCATTTCCTACAGAGATGTTTTGAATTTTGTCTTAGAAGAAGGAATAATGGTGCCATATTTTGTCTATGAAGGCTTCAGAAAAGCTGTGTAGATGAGATTTTGAGGTGAACAAAAACATAACACACTGCATTGCATACCACCCAAGCAGGCCTTTGAGACCGAAATACACTGAAGATTTACATACACTAATAAAACTAAGATCCTTAACAGCCTTGCGTTTTAGAATCATAGTTTTATTTTGTTTATGCAAACAACAAGTAAACATTTATTTATCTCATTAGCCGGAAAAAGGCTTGACATTTCGGTAATTTTTGATGGTATTTGGATGCCACCGAAACATCTACCCTGCAGAGGCTTCCTGCAGCATGCAGCATCTATCCACTGTTTTCGAGATCAGGGCATGGAGGTAACAGGTCCAGGAGAGAAGCTCCATCATCAGCTCCCACAGAAACACTCTCCGGCTTTTCTCAGAAGATCCTAAGACTTCATAGCCCAGAGGGGATTTGGAGTTCTGCAAGCAGGTTTTGGGGTCTTGGGGTCTCCTACCAGTGTGACACATCCGGAAAACTTTCAAAATAGGACTCCAGAATCCAGAAGCCATCTTATCCGGGTGACCGAAGCACCTCGACTGGTCATTTTCTTGGCTGAGGAGCCATTAATCTCCCCCGGATGACGTTTCTCCTCACCTTATCAGTAAGGCAGAGTCCTGCTGCTGTATGGAGGAAGCTGATTTAAGCCAGATATGTCTGCTATCTAATTCTTTCGATCACAATTCATATATCGTGACCGAGTGTTTAATCACAGAAGTAACAGAAAATTGAGACATTTGCCTTTCAAGCAAGCATTTTTTAAATAATAAACCTGTCAAACTTATTCATCGCTGCATATGATGCCTTGATGCATCTACTCTGATCCTATATCACCTCTAACTTGTAAAAAGCCTGATGAAACATTCTGCTTAAAGCGCCAACCCAATGGGAGCCCTCCGCTTTTTTCCGACTAAGAATCATTGCCGCACACTTAGAGGAGTGTTACGGCTGCAGTGGGTCTCTGCCTAATTTTCCTTGTAGGGTTCGGGAGACAGGCCTTCTGCAGGTGTTATGCATTGCTCTGATTGGTGCTCTGCTGCTTTAAAGCTGCTATTCATGCAGCAGAGAGATGCTCTCTTCCTGCTCTCCCTCCTCAGAACCCCATTTGGTTTGGTTTGTAGCTTAGCTTATGGTTAGTTATGGGTTTTGCATTAATCTATTTTGGTTTCTTATTTCAGATATTCTCTCTTCAGGTTTTATTTATTTAGTATAATTTAATAAATTCAATTTTAATTTAACCAGAAAATCCTTATGTGGTCTCCTTTTAATGTTGCCCCACCAAACGAGCCTGGTGGACGTAACAAGGTGCTAACCATCACACCAGTTGTTTTGTTATTGGTCATAAACTGTTAAAGAGGAGATGTATTGAGAACTCAAATAATGGTCATTTACATGTTCGTTATTTCATTGGAGGATGCCTCTGATCATTGGTGCTAACAAATGTTTTTTTTTCCCTCACTCTGTGAAATCCTCAACAACTTGTTTTGTTCTTTTTCTCAAATGCTCTGGATTAAGGACTGTCACTTTAAGACCAACACTTTTAGATAAGGCCTGATCTTCTCTAAAAGGATGGACAACTGACCCTGACTCGGAGGGAGCTTGAGTTTTTTTTTTTTTTTTTTTAGGTGTTTGTCAAAAATACATTGAAAAAGATTTTTTTTTAAAGTTACAGACAAAGCTGTTATATAACAGAAAAGCCCACCCAACGCAAGAGCCAATGGTAAATTTGCATCATTGAGACATTTCATTCATCACTTCATATCTCAGTTCAGGGGTTTTCATACATCCTTTTATATAAAGTCCATGATTTAAAAGGAAATATTGAATTCTACAGCACACATGCTGTATTAACAGTCCTATTGCTGTTTTGAATAAAACCTGTTTTAGGGAGACTTCTGGTCCAATTGGACGGAAGTTTAAAATTAAAGACTGAAGATTTCAATAGGAAACAAGATGTTTTTGCCTACGGACCAGTTCTGAAGAAACTGTCTTAAAGGCTTTTGAGTTGATGGCAGAGCTTTAGAAAAAGAGAGATGGATTCGGTGAAGAGGCAACGTGTGGATGCAACAAACAGGCACAAACCACGCACTTCTTCTGTTCAATGAGTTTGTTTTTAAAGGTTTAACTTTTTACTAATTTATTCAGTTAAGCCTGTTGTTGCTTTGTAATTACTCAGCTTGACTAAACTCAACTCTATTTGATATCTGGAGGAACCGTCATGGAAAGCTAAACCCCTGCGTGCTGTGTACCACCAGCAGATATGGGGAGGGGATGATCTGAGCTCCACGAGAGCAATAACAATTATCAGGATCAAAATTAAAACCTTCCTTAAGTAAACAACTCATGCTAGTTTTACACCTCGTCACTTTTGCATAAAGCAGTTTATTTTATTTTCCATATGCAACAGTTTTGCAAGTGAGGCTGCTAAATGTTTCTTTGCAGCTAATCAGCTGTGATTTGCATTTTTTTTACTGACTAATCTAATAAAGTACAACACCTGACATCAGGGAGATCAATATAAATTAGTTGTTTATGTTTCAGAAAAGTAACAATAGAAAAAGTTCCTGTTTTGGTGAAGCAGCAGAATGCTGAAGGCAACGTTCTTCCAGAAACTGCTGCTTGAGCCATCAAACGTTACGCATTTAATTTTTTGTTAATCTACATTTGATTTAATTTGTGCATGAAAAAGAGAAAAGACGATTTCGTTTTAGCGGATTAAACAGTGGATGGATTGACATACATACCTACATATACACATGTATGCATATACAAAGATACATATTCACTTGCAGAAAGCAAAAAATATGCAAGGTAATACAAGGTAAGGTAATAATAAAATTATCAAATCAAATTATTTTAGCTACACGTTTTATTTATATATATATATATATATATATATATATATATATATATATATATATATATATATATATATATATATATGCTTATCAGTGAACATCCTGCATCCATTTCATATATAGTATAAACCTACATTTTAAGCCATATAGATACCTGTACCATCTTATAATATCCCATTATATGTTAAATTATTTATATATATCTTCCATAGACCTATTTAGAATTTTGTATAGCTTTATTTTATATATTTAGATATACCAAACACCAGACCTTGGGGGACCGAGGCTTCACTGATGCTGCACCCACTCTATGGAACTCACTGCCCCGAAATCATCAGGAACTCAGGCCACAAAACTTTAAATTGCATCTCAAAGCCCACCTATTTAAACTTGCTTTTCCATAATATGTAGTTGATTATTTCTGTTTTTTTTTATTGTTTTGTAAAGTGTCTATGAGTGTCCAAAAAAGTGCTATATAAGTTTGATGTTATTCTTATTATTATGTTTGTACTTTGCTTAATACTTCTATTCAAACTGTTCGACAAAGTCACTCCACAGCTTGATATGCACCTACTTTTTACTGTTGTTCTCATTTTTCACTTTTTTAAATCCATATCTCCTCTTAGTTTGTATCCTCCATGTCTTTCTGTGCTCATTTCCTAAACATTTCTTGGCTATAGATTAATGTCTTGCTTTGTATGTCGACAGCGCTGTTTTGAATTCAACCAAATCCAGAAATTTGAATGTACAACATTTCACAAACAATGGGTTTGTATGTTATTTGTATCCTACTTTGCGTATTCTCCTGATTGCTTTTTCTGAAGTGAACATTAAACAAACGTTTTCATGTCGGTTTTAAACAAAAACAACAAAAACCGTCATGATCACAACAGATATACGGGGTTTTAACGTATGTGTTTCTCATGCACGGCACAAATACGTCTACTGGAGAAAGGGGAGTTCCAGTTCATGCAACCCTTAGAAAGCATTGAACAGAGGTCAGGTCTTTCTGGTACCGCTGGATCACTTGAGAAATGAAACATTTGGATGTTTGGTACAAAATACTACAAAACCACAGGTGTAACCATCGCTAAAACAAACAAAAAGGCCTGAGTGGCCTGTGGTTCTATAAAAGTGAATGAGAAACAATGACTGGCTGATTGCTGATTCACCGGCGCTCTCACACACACACACACACACACACACATATAGAGGAAGTGAAACATGAAGGGAAGTGATAGTGGCAGATTGAGGGATTCAGCAGGAACTGGACCCCTCCCTAAAAGCTTGACTAAGTAAATCTGCTGGTGCTCAACAGAAAATAATATAAAGGCAAGCAAAATTATCTTTAAGGGAATCATTGGAGGCAAATTAGAAGCTGATAACGGAGGTGTACGAAGCTCAAAAACAAAAAGAAGATCAATTGTTGCAGAGAGTGATGCTAGTTTCTTTCTGGTGCAACGCTTCAGCTCGGGGATCTGGAGGGGATTCCGGTTTTAAGGCATATTTTAAAGCTCTATTATTCCACTTTTAGGTAACAAGCATGCCATTTCCTGTAAGTTACAGCCCCCCCACACCCCCACCCCCACCCCCCACATCCTCAATGTTTTCAGCACATCATCCCACCGGTCTCATTTGTTTGTTTGTTTGTTGGTTTATTACTGTATTTTCAAAGCATGGGACAAGGATAGATTTGCTGTTTGGGCATATTTTCTCCTGTGATAGCATGTTTGAATTTGTCCACTCAGCATGCTGCATGTCAGTGTGTTTGAATGTGTGTGTGCTCAGCGTGGAGGCAGGGTACGCGGCTCAGTCAGGGGGTCGCAGCTCCAATGGTGCCAAATTGCTTTTCCTGGGTGGGTCGGGTGGGGACTGCTGTGGTGAACCTCCAGTTAAGAGGAAGAGGAAGGGGGGGGGGGGACTCCAGGCCCCTGGGTCACTAACTCCATCACCAGATCAAGAGTAATAATTATTAATACCCCGTGAGTGTTAACAGCACGCGGGTGATTTATCAAAAATGTCGATTACGTTTTGCGCTGGGTGACAACTTTTTAAAGCTGAGCACGTCCCACAGGAGCGGCTCTAAATGGAGCGCGTGGCTCCAAGACGGAGCTCCCAGGTTTCTGCTAAATAAAACTAAACACCGGACACAAATGGCTCAGGATCCCTGCGGCTGTCAAAGGACAAAAATATTCAGGTCTAAATGAATGCAGCTGATGAGGAGGAGGAAGACCAAACACAACGTCCAACTAAAACAGAACTCAACCAAACGGAAAATCCCAAACAAGCCAGCAACGTAGTTGCAGATGAAATGTTCAAGATACGGGATATAAAACACGCTTAACTGAGGAAGAACGTAGGCAGATGTCAAGCTGTGACTTCATTAAAACAGCTTCTACATTATTCTTGCTTGTTTGTACAGTAGGGCCACAGTCAGAACAACAATTAAAGGTTTTAAATCAACTAGACCTGGAAGAGACGATGCTGGATGAGGATCCAGGTGGATCTTGCAAACACACAGAGAGAGAAGGATGGGAAGGGAAGCACAAAATACAAAAACAAAAAAAAAAAAAACATCCCCAAAGCTGACTGGTAGAGACCTGGAGCAGAGAGTGGTGTCCATAACTCTTCCTAATGACTAATGACAATCATTAGATAATATCTGGAGCTACTCCTAAAATGATTCTTACTCCTGACAGATTTAGGTTTACGGTCATCTTTTACCGATGTTTCTTCTGACTGGAAGTCATTGACTTTTTGGAGAGACCCAGCTGGTGTGTTGATTGTGATCTGATAATCTGTGCAGGCAGCTCAAGATTAGGGTGATGGCAAGGAGGCCTTCCAACCTGAAAGACTCGCCGAGTGGAAACATGCAAAACGCTGCTCAGCCGTTACAATAAAGGTTTGAATGTTTTGACTGTAACGCCTGTAAAGATGTTACTGAGAACGATATTTTTGATCTGCCATGTTTTCAATAAAATGTAAATAAGCAGGTTTTTATTGATGCTGCTTTTACATTGTTTTATTGTCCTTTGATGGATGCCTCACTCATTTCTTATCAAAAATAAACTTCTTGGTTGAAAGAAAATTATATTAAATCTAAATTTGACAGGAGCATAAATACTTTTAGGCTTAACTGTAGCTAGGCTGCTCGAGAGGCATGCCAGGAAAATAAATAAATTTCTGTCTCATTATCACACATAAACATCGGGAATTTGCCCAACATTTTGTGCTTTATTTAGATGAGAGTATGAATGCTTTTAAAGGCACCTCTGCTCAGTATATAGTAGAGGATCTGTGATGCTGGGGGAACGTTTCATTTCCCAAAGCTCTTGGGAACCTTATAAAATTGCATGCCAGTAGTAATTCTTTAAAATATTAACCTTTTACAGTTTTATGGAAAGAAAAAGGAAAATTTGTTCGTCATCTGCTGTTTCAACTACATTAAGATTCAAAATACACGGTCAGATAAACCTAAAACTAAAAATAGACCTAAATCTTACAGGAAACGTATGGGCTGAGCTTAGGAGAAAACAGCATAAGAGGAGAGTCCGTAACTGCGCTTTTCTAGTCACAATGACCACTCAGTGCACTTTAAGCAGGACAGTCGTACTCACCAACGCGCAGATCGGTAGGCGATTGCTCTGGACATGTGCCAGGAAGCAGCTAGAATCGAACCATCAACCTTTGGATTGAAGAACAGCGACTCAACCACAGTTGCCAGTTGCGCAAAAAGAATGAAAAAGGGGTTCCTTTCCCCCAAATGTCCCAAACATTGTGAAATGTTATAAAAAAGGATAGTTGTACTGTATTTGTAAAAGAACATTATATTAGTTTTGTAGTATGCCACAAAAATCTACTTTTGTTTTTAGATATTTGAATCTCGATCTCTCACAAAAGGCATTAGATGGCAACATTAAGTAAAGACGCCTGACAGGCTGAGGAGCTCATCAGAGAGGAGGCGGGAGGTTTCACACTCTCCTTGTTGGTCAGCTGTAATTTATTTTACCCACCGAGGGGGAATGAAGACCCTCTCATCAGAAACAACTGACTCAGACTCAGGCTAACGTCTGGAAACACATCACAGGAGAAAATGGTAAAACTACCTAAAGGGAAGCAGATAAAGCCTTTTTCTGTAGCTCTGTCAGAAATGATGCCATTTGCTCAGATAAATGTAAAGTTGCTGAGCTGTTCTTTCATCATCGCTTGATGCTAATCCCAAATGAAAGACCCAGCCTCGCTGTTCACATGTAGGTCGTGAGGGAACCTGTAGAGGAATGACAAACACCAACAAAAGGGTTGACCCTCAAATGTAGCATCTGATTATGCTACCTAATCATTTTTGATTATGAATATCATCAATTTATGTAGCTTCATCCAAACTTTTACCAGTTTTTGTCTCTCTGAAATATGAACTCAGGGTTTCAAGCCTTATTTGGAGTTTCTAAATGTCTGCCACAACGTTGAAAGGAAAGGTTTGGAGGGGGTGAAAATGAGAATTTGAAAGGTGAAAGTCCTTTGAGGTCTCGTGTGTTCTGGGACCCAGGAACTGCGGTTCTGAGTGAACCATTTCTAAGATCAGCAAATGAAAGATTCTCCACAACATCTGGATAAACTGTCAGCAACGTTGTCTCTCCTGGAAAGGAACTGGATGCTCTTCTGAATCAGCATCAGAAAGCCAACGCATAAAAATACAACAGTTTTCTTTTTTTTTCCCAAAACATACTTGTTACATTACAGAGTAAGAAACAGATCCTAAATATTTGATAAAAAAAAACATACCAATGGCTGGACGCTGTTTATGCTCAAGGTCTAAGAGATGCAAAAACAAAAACAAAAAATGCTCTGACTCAATATAAAGTCATGGTGAAGAACATTTGGATAGTCTTGGTCAGATTTATGAGGGTATCCAATGCAACAAACTGTAGGAACAAACAAAATATGAACAAATTAGAACCAGTCCTTTTCAACAGAATTGCATTTTTGTAAATGTCCCACAGAGACACGAGATCTCTTGTTTCTTGGAGTTGTAATCATGAAGGAAGAACAAAAACATTAAAATGTGCCGCCGTAAATTAATACAATGTTAAGATAGCATAAAACTACAGGAAAAAGCCATAAAAAAAGAAGATTAACATGCAAACCCAATCAGAAATTCATGCAAGGGATCTGAAAAGACCCATTGATTGATAAACGGGAAGAATTACTTTTCTTATGTTTCCACTCATCATAAAAGAAAAAGACAGGTTTCCCAAATTCTGAGAGCATCCTGGGAGCATCTGATTGAATCTGGGTGGATCCGGTATCACAGCCTCTAACATGATACGACGCACGCCTCACACAGAGAGAAAAAAAAAGAAAAGAAAACTGTTTCAGGGTTTTCTAAACCCTCAAACAAACTTTGTGCTGAAAATTAAGAACGTATAAAATCCCCCAACAGCTTCCAACCGGGCGAAACGCATGTGTGCTGCAGCAGTGAAGCGGTGAGGGGAAGGAGGTCATTATCAGGTTGATTAAAAGGATGTGAATCCATCAGCTGCTGTTTGTCTGCACTCTGTTTATGATGTGTGTGTGCCTGTGTGTGTGTGTGTGTGTAGGTATACTGTAGGTAAGCCGAGCCGAAGAGACGCTGACTGTGTCGAATCTCAGCAGCAGCAGACGCCAGAGACGCACCACAACCCCCCCTCCGCTTCCATCTCTGTTTCTCTCCATCCCTCCTCACTCGCTTTGTTTGAGCTCAGATGGACTCTGCCCTGATTTATAGAAAGAAAAGCCCTCAGAGTAGTCACAGTGATATCTCTCTCTGCCACACACACACACACACATACACACACACACACACACACACACACACACACAGACTGAGCCCCTTCAGTCCTCTGCATACCACCACATCCTGCTTCAGGTACACACACACACACACACACACCCCACTCCCCGTCTCTGCACGAGGTGACGGCTGTCACACAGCTCAACGTTTCCTCTGAGTCAGCAAAAGCCGCAGGAGGAGCAGAGTGATGGAGAGGCTGGAGAGGAAAGAAAGGGAGAAAGGGAGGGAGCAGGAGACCAGATATTGGGGGTGAAATTAGGATTTCAACTCAAAGCTGAATGTTCAACCCATAAAAAGACTCAGCAAATTAGTTAATTTAAGAGAGCCGCGGAGTGCAGAGACGAGAAAAGATGCATGCACTCTTTTCAGCTAAAAGCATTCATCTTTATCATCGCTCTATGGGAAGATAAGGATAAGTGGAAACTGACGGATTTTAAACTAATGGCACTAATTGGAGCATTCAGCTATAAAACCTAATTAAAACGGTTAAGATATAATGTGTTAAAAATGACTAATTGGAAAAAAAAATTCTCACATTAAAGGCGCAGAAGCCTGTGCAGCACGTAAACAGAGAAGGTAATGTTGCATATTAGAAGTAGACGGAAGATCATCACCTACTCTGCAGATTTCCTCAGGTGTTTTACTCACTGATATGTTTTAATTCTACTGAACTTGGTTACGTGGGATTACATTTGGGTTGGATTAAACATAAATGCCACAGGCAGTGAATTTCTCCAATGTGAGATCAATAAAGCATATCTTATCTTATCTTATTACCTCTGATCCGACTGGTTTGGGTTAAATGTGATTATTTGACTTTGACCTGTTTGTTTTCATGTAGTGGCCTAAAATGACTTATTGTATTTTGATTTTTCGCCATAATAACAATAACAATAACAACAATAATATTAATAACAAAACAAACAAAAAAAAAAACACATTTAAGTTTGGCTCAGTGACAAAAGCTAACTACACTCTAACTCAAGTTAAAAAGGTCTAGATTTAGACATAACACAATCTGGCCTCAAACTGTAATGTGTGTCTAGTAATGGTAAAGATGATAAACTTCTAATATAATAATAAAAAAATAAAAACATATCAGAGCGTCGAAGTAACCGAAGCTGCTGAACGCGTGGCTGACCTGCACCTATCCAGTGGTCTCAACACACACACACACACACACACACACACACACACACACACACACACACACACACACACACACACACCGTTTCCCAATCACACACTCCGTCACGGCGTGTTGTGATCCGTGTTTGAAGTGAGCTACAAGCCGCCGGGCCTGACGGCGGTGTCACATCAGCTCCAACCCGGGCTGGCACTCGTCTCACAAGCTGCGCTGCGCTCCCATCCAGCGCCAACAGCTTCATTTAGGGCTGGCACGGGCACGAGAGCGCGTGCACGCAGCCCACGCCACGCGGAAGAGCAAGGTGTCATGCAAAGTTATCCCCGTGGAGCCCAGGGTTGCTCAGCGGTTCAAAGGAAGCGGGCACAGAGAGAGAGAGAGAGGAGATAGAGAGAGAGAAGGAGGCAGCCGGGCTTTTACGCATCCATCACCGACTGGCGAGGTGCGCGGAGGCCCGTCGACAGGCGGCCGTAGCCGGGAGCAGAGAAGCAGGCGCGTCTTTAATCGTTCTGTCCTTCACACGCGGAGGTCTGACAAACAGTGATGCAGGAGGTCAGGGCATCTCCCGCACCAACATCCTGCACCGTGCGGCGGGCGGGGGGGACAGCGTAAAGCGCGGCCCTCTGAGAGAAGCACCGCCACCGGCTGCAAGCAAAACCGAGTAGAGCCGCTCAAAAAACACTAAAAAGGGGACAAAAAAAAGAAATTAAAAAAAATTATATTACACGAGAAAAAAAAAAAGAAAAAATGATGACAACTATAATACGGTCTTATTCGCACGTAGAACTTTTGTTATTCTTTCTTATATAATTTATTTCATTCCAATAATCGCTTTGAAATTATTTCTGAATTAGAACCGACTCCGAGATAATTCAGAACGAATGCTTTACGGTGCGCCTGCAGCTGCCAGTTGGACATTTTTATTCTCTGACAAGGTGCAATAAATATTACATACTCCCCAAGAAAATTATAATTTTCGTTTAGTTTAATTGTGGCGAAACCGGACCGTTAAGTCCCGACGTCGCTCATGGCCTAAAAGAGCGCCGCACCTGCGCTGCTCGTTCCTCAATAGCTGGGTTTCAAGGATTTAAGTTTGCTTTCTTTAATGTTTTATTTTTAGCTGTTTAAACAAACCTTTTTTTCGCGGTGACAACGACAGACAGCAGCAACGTCAGAGAATTGGGACAAAAAACTTTTTATTAAACATTATGAAAACAAGAGTTTCTCAGCAACTTTTTTCCACTTTGCAGATTTTTCCCACTTGTTGACGCGTCAGGACAGGTCCGTTGGATAAATATAGAAATCACATGTACAGATATACACCGGCAGCCCTGTGCAGAAGTCTGAGTCTAGAGCAGGTCCAATCAGCATTATTCAAATTCAACTAATTTCGAAGGACATTTTCCAAAAAAAGAAAAACAAAAACAAAACAAAAAAACAAAAACGATTTTAATTAGCCGAGATGTTATTTATTTATTCATTTTTTTTATTGTTTGGTAGAGTTCTGTCGGAAAATCTACAAAAATGTTTCATTTTACCAAAGAACCAGAGCGCTTCTGCACAGCACCGCACATATATCCAGGCAGCAGATAACACATAAAACTTGTTGACAAAGTAATGATGGGCCAGTCAGCGTGTACTTATACCACCAGGCAAAATGTCCCGTTTATTTTCCTAACAATCAAGCATCCTCCCCATTCAGATCGCTTTAAGACACCGCAGGCTGCAGGGAAACCCCGCAGGCCCACGCCACATTTTCCATTATTAGAAATGAAAATGAAAATAAAAATGAAAATAAAATAAAATAAAAAAAACAGAGAGCGCGAGAGAAAAAAAATAAATCATTAAGTCTTTAATCTTCAGATTGGTGCATAGAGTTTTAGCAGCAGTCCTTTTCCTTCCTTTAAATCAAATTTACATCCAGTTTTTTTTTAAAAAACGAAAACAAAACAAAAACAAAACATTTCTCCAGTTTGCTCTTTAGTGCAGTTTCAACATGTTCAGCAGGAGGAGGAGGATACCACAGACAATTTGCATGCTGTAACATACAAACATTTGGATTAAGACATTTCCGAAGAATCCAAGCAACAAAAGCCTTAAAAAGAGAGCGAGGGGGTAAAATAACACAGATCACCTTGCTCGTCTTTTTTTCCCCTCTCTCTACACGTTATATACAGGTGGAAATAAATACAGTCTAAAATCTGGCTCAGGTAATCTCTTTTTGTCGTTTTTCTTTTCCTTTTAAAACAATAGAAAAAACTGATTGAAAAAAGCAGTTAGAGACGCATCCATGTGTTTTGCAGTGAAGCAGATTGTTTTTGCATTTCAGTCCGAAGTTCTTTGCACCTCTCATGGTGGAGGAGGGGGAAGGAGAGGGGGGGGGGGGCATACCAGGCCTTACTGATGACAGAAGGAGGGATGTATGGATGAGGGGAACCCATGGGTCATGCTTTCCATACATATGTGGAGGGGTTTGGCTGGAGGTTACCATACATGTCCTGCATGCAGGGTTGCAAAAGGATGGGGGGGAAGAACTATTACGCTTGCAGTACCGAGAGTCTCTCCATCACAGCGCATTCTCCTCCTGCAGTCTGTGCTGCTGCTTGGTTCTAACACAAACCCGGCGCTCTCTCTGGATTAAGACAGTCATTGGTTCATAAGACTTCTGACAGGAGAAGAGTCTGCAGCCCCAAAGTGATCCCATGTGCCGACCTGACTTGTTTGTTGTGGACTCACAGAAGTTAAACATCTTTAAGACTCACAGATGTGACGCTTGTGCGCATCTAACCTTTATTTGTCAAGAAGATGAGATTTTAGGTATGTTTTTTTTTTTTGTTGTCGTCGTTGTTGAGGAATAACTGTAAACACAAATCAGAAAAGTATCGATTAGAGTCAGAAGAGTGTGGGGGGGTGAGGGCGGCAACGTCTCTCACATGAAGAAATCGGCGCCGGCCTGCTTCCCGGACGGATCTCTCGTGTTCGCGGGCCCGCCGGAGTTGTAGGTCCGGCTGGCCAGCTTCTCGTACTTCTCCTTGTACAGATCCCGCTCCTTGACGAGGCGCGCCACGTCCTGCTTCAGCTGCTCCACCTGGTTCTGCAGGGTGCACTTCTCGGTCTCCAGCATGTGCCGCTGCTGGACGCGCTTGAAGCGGCAGGACTGCGCGTAGCCGCGGTTCTTCAGGGTGCGCCGCTTCTGCTTCAGGCGGATCACCTCCTCCTTGCTGAAGCCCCGCAGCTGCCGGTTCAGCTCCCGCACCGTCATGCTCACCAGCTGCTCGTCCGAGAAGCGGTCCTCCAGGCGGGTGTGGTGGCCGTGGTGGTGGTGATGGTGGTGGTGGTGGGCCTGGTGGTGGTGCGCTGCCGAAGCCGCGGATAGGTCCTCCCCGACGTACTGCTGCCCGCGGAAGCCGTCGTAGGCCTGGTGGTGGTGGTGGTGATGGTGCGCGTTGCCGATCAGGGCCTCCACTGCGTCCTCCGGGGTCAGGTTGAGCGCCTCCGGGTTGATGTGGTGCTGGTAGCTGGGGATCCAGTACAGGTCCTCCAGCTGAGGCTTGCCCGCGTTGCCGTGATTGTTGTTGCCGCTGCTGTTGTTGTTGTTGCTGTTGCCGCCGCCGTTGACGCCGCCGGGGAGGCCCTGGTTAGGCTGCGCGCCCGGACTCGGAGCGCAGAAGCTGGGCGAGGAAGGCACGGAGGAGCAGGGTGTGCTGATCGGGGTGGAGGACAGAGAGCCGGACGGGAGGCGATGGCAGAAGCGGTCGGCCTCCAGCGGCTCCTTCTTCACCTCGAACTTCATCAGGTCGAAGTCGTTGACGTACTCGATGGCCAGAGGGCTGTTAGGCAGCTCCGCGCTCATGGCGAGGTCGGTGGCCATGTCAGTCCATGCGACGACTCCTGGCCTCCCAGCCAAACCGACAGCGGGCAGATTGCGGAGGGAATTAAAAGCCTGTATGGTGTATATATAGGCACACGCACACGCCCGGTGCGTGGAACCGCTGCAGGCCCGGTGGGTGGGAGGAGAAACTTATTAAGGCTGTTCGTTCCACAGGCCACTTCTATATATAGCGGGGTGAATATACGTCTGCATGTAAATGAACTTGTACACCTGCCAGTTCGCCTCCGCTCGCAGCTCTTGTTGACAACTTATCCCGGGTCAGATGAAGGCTTTAATAGCAGGAGCCCCTGGAACGGCTGAAACTGGAGCCCGCTGAATTCGGAGACACCAGCTTGTGTTGTCCTCGCTTCACTTTGCAGAGCACTCTCCCCCTGATTTACTGCCCTCTGTTTTTTTTTTTTTTAAATATTATTATTATTGTGGTCAGACTTATTCTCCAACCGTCAGCCGTCTCCTTCTGCAGCTTTAGTCACCGCAGCATGGCCCGGCTTCAAAAGTTTCTCACTCGGTCATATCGAGCGGCGTGCGGGCAGGTGTGCAGGCGTGCGTAAAAGTGCGCCAAACAGCCGCAGAAATCCAAACTCTGCTCTGCAGGCACGTCTGTTTTCAAAGTTCATAAAAGTCTTAGATGAAGCATGAAAGTTGGAGGTCTTACTTGGAGACAGAAGCCGCTCCTCGCTGTTGTCCTTCAGTCCATACCACTAATTAAAGCTCGCATAGCTCCCTCACCGGGTCGCGCTCCTGACCTTGGCGTGTTGATTGTGTGAAAAAAATTGTACGCAGGAGGTGAGAAATTCCACTTTGCTTTGTCTCTAACTGCCTTCTTAAAGCGCCCCAAAGCCTCACGGTGAGAACCACGCAGTATCAGCGAGTGGCTGGGAGGCAGCCTCTTATAAACAGTGCGTCCCCCCTCCCTCCACCCCCGACCATCCCACACAGAGGGACGACGGGCCAATGGGAGGACACCACAGGCGCCTGGTTTAACTGAAGTTGCTTGCTCCGTCCGAGGAGAGCCGAGCGGAGCCGAAGAAGGCGCGAGAAGCGGAGCGCGTATTAGTGCGGGGAAGGCAGGTGCTGCAGATTCCCCCTCTAGTGACCGAGCAGGCGCTACTGCACGGCGGAGCGCGCGGGACGATGAGTAACAGGGGGAGGGGGGGGGGGGGGGGGGGGTGTGTGGGGTGAGTTTGTTAGAAATCATACATGCATTAAAACGGGGGTATTGGTTATAAATAGGGCCCGAATCTGATTTCAACAGACTCATATCAGCGTGTTTGTGCACATCTGGAACAGTCAAAATGTTGCATTGAGTATCAAGCTTAGACCTTATCAAATCAACGAGCTTTAAAAGAAAATGCGCAAAATCTGAAGCAAAGATCATCCAAAACAACATGCAAGTACCACTACCTGGTGCATAGAGTGGGACCCAGGCTGCAGAAACGACTGAATTAAATTCAAACTAGAACATATCTATCACCGAGCTCTGAAGATTTATCTTTATTCATGACTGGTATACAGCGCCTTTCAAAAGTATTCAACCCCCTTGACTGTTAAAACTATTTTGTCGCATTCCAACCTGTAATCTAAATGATTTAATCTCGTGTTAAGTGATGTGTCTGTACAAAATATTATAAATTGTTGAAGTAAATGAAAAAAACATTAAAAAAAATTATTAACAGAAATCACTTGGTATGTACCTGTATGTCCACTCCTTTACAGCTAAGCCACTTAAAGGTTCTGGTGCAAGCAGTTACCTTAAAAAGTCACATAAGTAGTGAAATAAAGTCAAACTGTGTGTCACATATCACATTATCTCTCAGTAATAAACGCACATTTTCAGAAAGGCACCAGAGGCTGCAGCACCACTAACCAAGGAGCTCTCCCAACAAGTCAGGGACAAAGTTGTTCAGAAGTACAGTTGAGATGGTCTTGATTTTTTCCATCAAATCCATCATCTTCAACTGGAAAGCACATGATACCACAACAAACCTGCCGACAAAGCTGTGCACCAAAATCCACAGACCCGGCAAGGATGGGATTAATGAGAGAGGCAGCACAGAGACCAAAGGTAACCCTGAAAGAGCTCCACAACAGGGACAGATCTGTCCATAGGACCACGATAAGCCGTACACTCCAAAGAGCGGATTTTTATGCAAGAGCGGTCTGAAAAAAGAATTTTTTTTTTGGCTAAAATTAAGAAGACACGTTTTGGATTGGCCAAAGGACATGTGGGTGACTCCCAAACTGTATGGAGGAAGGTGATCCAGTCAGGCGAGACTAAAGTGCAAGTTTTCAGCCACCAAGGAAAACCCTGTCTAGCGCTAACCCAACGCATCCCATCAGATCAAGTACGTCATTTCCACAATGAAACACACTGCAAAAATGGATCTAAAAATAAGTAAAATTTTCTTAAAGTTAGTGTATTTATCCTTGATTTGAGTAGGTAAAATGGATTATCTGCCAATGTAATGAGTATTTTGACCCCTAAAATAAGATATTTAGACATCCTGCACTTGAAATAAGAAGATGGAGATGAATTGTTCCTATTTTAAGTTCAAAAATCTTGTTCCATTGGCAAATAGTCTTATTTACCTGCTCAAAACAAGGACAAATACACTCATTTTAAGAATATTTTACTTATTTCTAGTTCTGTTTTTGCAGTGCATGGTGGAGGCAGCATCATGCTGTGGGGATGGTTTTCAGCAGCAGGGACTGGGAAACCAGCCCGAGTCGAGGCAAAGCTAGATCTTGATAAATATGGAAATATTCTTCAGATCGGCAGTGATTTGTGATTGGGACAGAGGTTCAGCTTCCAGCAGGACAATGACCGGGGGAGGTGTTATACCGGCATCTTTAAGTTGTAGGCTTGTGCTGTAAATGAAATTAACAAGGCAAGGCACTCTATGAAGGTGCTGCTGTTGGTTATCGGTATATGGACCACACACGTTTGGAATTGTGAGTTTTGTTGCATTTATTATTTAAAGAAAAAGGGTCAGGTTTTGCAGTAGACTAATTGATGATCTTCCGATCATTTATTAAAGCTGAACATATAGTAATATTAGCTGTGCAAAAATCAAGAGTAAAACTCTCCAATTATTTTTTTTTAGAGCAATCATCTCTATAATTTTCCCACTTTTTGTTCCCTAACTGTACAAACCGCTGCTTTTTATATCCACTTATCTCCTTTAGGGCCTCTGATACCACAGACCAGCAGATCTATCAATCACTGATCGATCAGCGGCCGCGCGGCCCTTCTGCGACAGGAATAAAAAAAAAAAAAAATCAATCTGCATTTCCGCAGCTCTGCGTGGAGCAGCGGCTGCGCGTGGGTTAAGTATGATTGGACAGTCCCGGCAGGTTTTCATTCCCAATTAACCACAGATCGCATCCCCGCCTCATCTCTGCGGATCGACGGATAATTAAGCCGCCCGGCCCCCATCAGGGACACATCTGTCTCCGTGTTTTTGTATTTCTGAGACCGGGAGGCTTCCAGGAGAGGGGGTGGAGGGGCAGGATGTCGATACCGCTGATAAGCATCGTGGGAGCAGGACTTAAAACAGGGACGTCGCCGCGCCTGACCCGTTTAGCCTTTTCAGCAGCGCCGCAGGGCCCACGGGGGACCCATCCGTGGCGGGCGATATATATCGGTGGCAGAAAGTGCAGATCAGTGTGAAAAAACAGGTGGTAGTAAGTTTAACTTGGTCAGATGCGGAGAGGAAAGCCTTGCGCAGCTGCTGAGCTTAATTTCCAGTCCGAAGCGGTCATGAAATATACTCAACCTCCTCCTCCTCCCGCTTCAAATCTGCTGGCAGGGACGAAAAGGCGGATATGAGATGAAGAGACGGGAATCATATCAAAGTATTTCAAGTTAAGGTGCGCTAAGTCATTAGAAGAGGCTTTTTGGAGCTGGCCATCAAACGGCCAGCAAAGCAGTCTGCATTGAAACGGCACATTTAAGGAGATCTGCGGTGGTCCATTCATTGTGAGGGGAAGGGGAGTGTCTGCGGACCGCAGCTTGGGACAGAAATATTTGAAGTCAGGCTTTTCCTTTGTGCCTTTACATATTAGGACTTCGCTGCAAATGCACTTCTGGCGACTTAAGCAAAACGGACATCAGCAAGGTGGAGGATCGTCGCTGGGCTTTAAAGCCAAGGTGGCCCCCGCATCGCAGCTCCTGGAGGGGGCTCAGGGTTATCACAGGCCTGGATGGAGGAGGGGGTTCTGTCACTAATGCTGCAGTGCAGAAATCAGCTTTAATTTAGAGTTAAGGGTCATGTTTCTTAACAGAGCAGGAGTTTACACGTTGCTTCATGTTGTCAGTCACACCTAAAAAGGTTTCTGGTCTCAAAGATGGAGAAAATGTAAGTCTGAGCACTAATTTCAATCATTTATTGACTGTGTACCGGCGAAAGCAAAAGCTGCAGAACTTCACTCAATGAAGGGACAGACCTGCTGAAACCCCGCAGGCAGGGTGTAGACAGCTGGTTTGTTGTGCATGTATTTATTCATTTTTCAATCAAACAGATGCACAGACATATTTAGATTATTCACCTTTTGGGTTTGGACGTTTGAGCAGGTCAACTCAAACTTCAATACAACTTCAGCAGAACAGTCACCACAGAAACCTATTTTGGCATTGCTATCTGAACAAGAAGGACCTAGGTTGACTCCCGGCCAGAGCCTTTGGGTGTGGAGTTTGCATTTTCTCCATATGCATGCAGGGGTTCTCTCTGGGTACTCCCGCCTCCTTCCACAGTCCAAAATCATATTGTTGTGATAATTGGCTACTTTAAGTTGCCCTTAGGTATGGGTATGTGCATCGGTGTCAGTGCAGTATTGCCCTGGGAATGGATCTCTATCAACCAAGGTCTGCCTTCTACAGTCCTTTCACCCCAAAGGTATAGAAAACAGATGGATAGAGAGCTCATCTGTTACCAAAATACTGATAAGCTCCAGGTTGAAAAGTGTCAGCTGAACCCTCCAGTTTCTCCATAGTTCATTCTTCAGTTTTGGTTTTAATTGCTTTAAAGAGCCAGACTGTAGTGGAGGTAAAACCAGAAACATCAGAGCCCCACATGGAGTACTAGGCAGACATTAGGTCAGGAGTGTAATGAAAGGTTCTGGAGATGCAAAGGGATGGTGTTCTGATTTCTCTGTAAGGTACAAGCTAAGTACAATGCAATTTAATTACGAGCTTCCAGTGTGAACGACTTCTAGACTCCAAGCTGCGCGGTTGAACTGAATGTTGTCTTGATGGACTAAGCAGCCGTGGTTTTTATTTGTATTTGTTATCATGAACTTCCCTCATCTATGGTCACGAGCTTTGGGTCATGACCGAAAGAACGAGCGGCTGAAATGAGTTTTCTCCGTAGTGTGTCTGGGCTCTCCCTTAGAGATAGGGTGAGGAGCTCAGTCATCCGGGGAGGACTCAGAGTAGAGCCGCTGCTCCTCCACGTCGAGAGGAGCCAGTTGAGGTGGCTCGGGCATCTGGTCAGGATGCCTCCTGGACGCCTCCCTGGTGAGGTGTTCCGGGCATGTCCCACTGGGAGGAGGCCCAGGGGAAGACCCAGGACACGCTGGAGGGACTATGTCTCCCGGCTGGCCTGGGAACGCCTTGGGATTCCTCCTGAGGAGCTGGCCCAAGTGGCCGGGGAGAGGGACGTCTGGGCCTCCCTACTGAAGCTGCTACCCCCGCGACCCGACCCCGGATAAGCGGAAAAAGATGGATGGATGGATTATTATCATGCCGACCTGTGTTTTAATGATATAGGAATTTCAGTTATTTATTTTGATCATATTTTGTGCGGTTGTTTATACAAAAAAAATTATGAACTACTGGGTGCACAAGTTTGAGTTTTCTGTAGATTTTGTCTAATCCACACTGCTTCAGGCTCCAAACATATTCTCAAATATTTGGGTAAATGTACCTTTGCAAGCTGCACTTTCACCACACAACTGTCTCGCACATCTCCGGCTGAATGTTTGACAGATGTTCATTTAAATTGGCAGCTGTGTGTGCACAGATCCAATTTTAAGTAATAGTAATATCATCTTTATTGTCAAACATACATTACAATGAAATTTGTTCTCTGCTTTTAACCCATCACCCTTGGGGAGCAGTGGGTTGCCATGTGCCGTGAAGTGTTCTCGGGTTGAGGGTGTTGCTCACGGACCCAGAGTGCAGGCACTGGGATCAAAACAGGTACTTGCATCCTTTTCTGAGTGCAAGCGCGCTGCTCTAACCACTCTGCCACGACCCCCCCACTCCCCCCCCAAAGGTCAGTTCACACATTTTCAACATGGTTTGAGGCCATTTTACAAACATAATGTGAATCAAAACAATTTTTGTTTGGGTTTGAAACAGCACAACAGGTTTCAACCAGCTGACCCAAACTGTTCCCCTCAGGTGAGAAAAAAGAAATTGGCCGTGATCTTTTACGGATAATCAAAGAACCACCAAGAACAAAGCCTGCCATGAACCAGAAGCTGAAAGACCAGAGATACTCACAAAGTCCATTTAAATTCTGGTAGGTTGGAGCCAAACTCACAAAGTTGTCCTCAACTGAAACTTGGACACATTTAGATGTTCTATAGCATCCCAGACACGCATCCAGACGACCTTTGGTACAGATAAGGTATTGCTAACGAGATGCTGCTGGGATGAGCCTACCCTCACCTAAAAGCCATAAACCTTTGACCGAAACGGCAGCCTTTGAATCCCTGCACACATAAAGCGAAAATAAACTTTCAAGAGAGCGAAGATGAGTAGAAGAAACAGTAAAGAACTACGAGAAGCACTTGAACATGTGAGCCCCGCAGTTTCTGCCAAACCCACTGCGCCGCACACTCACACACCATGAAGGATCACAGTTGACCTTTCTTTTCGTCTTTCCGACTCTCGGCGGGCAGATGATTTCTCTCCCTCCGACTCCTCTCCATCTCATGCGCTTTTACTAAAAATTGAAATATTGATCTTAATTAGAGTTTGCCGAGCTCAGCAGCTTGCGTTGAGGGTTTTAGACACGAGGCAGCAGACATCTGTCCAAGGCACTTACATCTTCAGCGCAGGAGAGGAGCCACGTGGTTGAGTGGGGGCGGGGGGCGAGGAGGCGGGTGGCGAGGAGAGAAGAGTGATGGCTCCCTGTCTCCTACCTTTTCTAAGGAACATGTCGAGCTCTCCATCTCTGCTCGCTGCTGTCGATACATCGGAGAGAGAAACGAGCTAAAAGTGACACACACACACACACCGCACACACTGATATAAAGACGGGCACACACGACTCCATCCTGTCAAAGTGGATTCAACATGGTTTGAAGGTGTATGACAACCTGCTCGGGAACAAAAGTTTTCCCAGTCAGCTGTCTGAAGATGGCGATCCAGATTTCACTTGGCTCAGTGTTTGCAGCAGCGTTGCATCATTCCAAAACGACAGGCCAGGTAAAAAAAAAAAAAAAAAAAAGAGCATTTCTCCCGTTAAGCTGGCCATTGTTGCGCTGAACTGTGAAATCACCGCCACCGCGATAAGTTTCCGGTTACAAAAATGCTTGGGAGTGCATTGTTTAGGTTATTGATAACCTTTTAAATACCAGACCTGGCATCAGGGGTAGTATGCTGACTCAAATTCATCGGAAAAAAATCTTAATATCTGTCTGAGCAGCAAAGGATTAACGCCACAAACGACTCGTGGAATCATTCAGAAACTGGGAGTTCATCTTCTCAAGAGTTTGTCATCAAAAAAATTCCCTTCTAAAGACGCCGCAGGTTGAACATAAAAATGTATGGCAGCACAAGTAGGAAAAGTCTGAAGAAGTGTGGCTGGTTTAGAAGGGTCGAAGGCAATGAACATAGAAGCACAATTTAAGTTTGCTAAGCTGCACCCAATTGTTTAGGCCTCAGGGACAACGTTCACTGGACAGATGAGACTGGAGTATTGAGGTTCTCTAAAATCAAACAGCATGTTGGCAAAAGGCCTCATGCCAGCTGTCAAACAGGTTGGCGGAGGGTGAATTATGCAGCGACAGGACTTGGTAGCTTGCTGTCATTGAGAGGGCCGGGAACTCCTCTTTATACCAAAGTAACCTAGAGTCTCATCCGTCTCACAGCTGAAGCTTGGCTCAGACCGGATCATCAACGTGTTGCGATGGTCCAGTCAATGTCCAGACTCAACCCGACTGTAACGCAGCTGTGGGAGCTGCACAGACGTCTGCAAAGATCCATGAACTGAGGCACTGTTGCAAAGGCAAAGTTCCTCCGCAAGGTGAGAGACAGAGAAAAGTCATTATTCGGGCTCAAGCTCAATTTCTCCTTTGCAGAAGTGAGAGGATGTCAGAATATCCCCTAATGTTAGATGCGTCCATATTTCTTTAGTTGAGAGCATCTATAAGAAAATAATGGGACTCAATTCACAAGTTTTTCATGTTTTTTTGTTATTGCTAATTTATGGGTAAAAACACTCCATCACATCATGTATTGAGCAAAAGGAGTCGTTTCACTTGGATTTGAAGTCAGAAAAACGTTTTTTTTCTTTTTGTTTATTTACTGTAATTTGCTTGGGCTGTGATCAGATCAGAGCAGGTATTCTCTGGGTAGTTTGTCTAAAAGCCTGGAACGGTCCCCCGCTGCCGCCTGTTCTCAGGTGAGCAGAACACAATGGATGGATGGATTTTGGATGGCAGGAAACAGCAGCACCCGTTATCATTTCTACAAAAAAAAGTTGAAAGCAAGGACCTGAAATTTTCCTTTTCGATACTCATCACAAAAGGCATCATCACATAGTTTTTCTTTTACATTGTTGAATGATGTCTCCTAAATTCACCGCTACTGATGATTAGACTTTCTTTTGGTCGTTTGTTGGCTCTAACTTTTGACCAAATTAGGACGTTAACTTTTTAATCCACATTTTGACATCTGTGAGTTTTCATGTAGACGTGCTGATCAGGGTTTTCTTACACAGAAGGAGTTTTCTTTTTAACATCATTTTGCAACAAGATGCTTTTACAAAATTGTTGGAAACAATAAAAAAAAGCCACCCTCTCACTAAATCACTAATCTAGATGAAAGATGCAAAAAGTAAAACATTATTTTATGAAAAAATATCAGCAATAATCATAGTGGCAATTTTGTCACACAGGTAATTATCATTATCTGAAGCTGAAAAAAATGGGGATTTTTATTCCTCTGAATACAAAACACCTATATATTTGTAAAAGTTATTTCTAATATGTTTTATATTTATTTTGTAACTGCAGAACGTGCCAACACGCCATTCTTTGCTATATGGAAACACGTTAACCACCAGTTTTATAACATCTGTTTAATTTCGTAACGTTTAAAACGCTGTGCAGAGTGTGATATGTTAATCCAGGCTGAATGGGGTTTCGGCGTTGATGGAAATGTGCGACTGCTGCGTATGTCTGGTATATAACTGTAATTTTAACACATGAGGATGAAGCGAGACGGATTCCAGTCTGCAGCGAGGCTCTCCTGCAGCCGACCGAGGGTGAAGTCACTCCATGCTCATGTGTCTCCGTCTGCGCCGGCTGCTTCTGTCACCACCCCGCCGAGGAAAGTTTTCTCAAACGCGCTCGGCTCATGTGACGCTCGCAGCAGAAACACACCGCGCACCGACCATTAACACCGTCACACGCTGGCTTAAACAGAAACGCCTGGGAAGCAGCAGGCCGCTAAAGTTCATGTTTTATTTTCGCTTTATTTAAAAGTTACACTGAAGGCAAAAATAAAACTCAGATTGCAAACACTTATTCATGAAACATTTGTATACAGGCAGAAAAGATAAAACTTTCGGGCCCTGAGTGAAAGGAACTGGGGCTAAAAAAAAAAAAAAGAAAAATCCCAGATCGGTGAGACGTGTCCCGCTTCAGTCTTTCTGGTCTCTCAGTCGAGGTTTGATCTGCAGCTTTCTCTCTGTGGAAGAAAATAAGTAAGAGAAAACAGAAATGAAAAGAAGAGCTCTGGTAAAAATGAAATGCTGTGTCGTGTAACTGCCGCTGATCCAGTTCATGTTGGATCCTGCTGAAACGTTGAGCGATGACGTCTCAGCTGATGAGTAAATGAAGAAGAGAGCGGGACAGCGGGGATGGATGGAGGAGCGTGCAGTGATACATCACGCCTGAGCTCATTTATGCAAAGTGAAGAGGAGCTTGGTTGGCCAAGTTCCACCTTTAATGAGGCTCTGGGTGGTGCAGTGTGTTACTCACGGAGCACACAGTCATTAGTAATACTTAAGAGCTTAAAGCAGCTGGACTGCAGGAGTGGAGGGACAAGCAGGAAATTGCTGCTCTCTGTGTCTGTATGCAAGGATCATTAACTATTGTGTTTAAAAAGGGGTCTAGGAGAAACCCGATACTTTAAACCAATGGTCAGAACTTCTGGATGAGAGGCGAAACTCCTTCAAGAAACAAGAGAAGAGTTCTTAGGATGATTAAAATGATGAAAACATTGCATTGGCTTATGGATATTTTATACTCCTGAAATGTTCCAAATGGGCTTATCAATAGAAAGAAAACATGATATTTATATATAAATAACATAGACTCACACACAGAGCAAAACCTAAGAATTTAATCTTACAAATACCACTAAAGTCAACTTGTATCGTGTAAAAAGCAGACCAGTCGCCAGGATCCCTGAATGCATTCCAACCTCTCAGCACCATGGACAGATCAAAGATCAGTGAAACGATGGCAGGGACAAGATGACAGACCTGCACAAGGCTGCAGGTGCATCCCACACCATCGGCAGGAACCCTGGCAAGAAGGTGACTACTGTTGTTGGTGAGATTAGTCAGGACTAGATTGAATACAGAATGACCTTCAGTCGCTCTTGTTCTGGAGCTCCAGGTGAGATCCCGCCAGGGGGTAAAGATGACCATGAGAAAAGTAAAGGAAGGATCCAAGACCACATCAGAGGAGCTTGTTAATGATTTGAAGACAATCGGGACCAGAGTAACACTCTACATCTTGCAGCCCTTTGCTATGAAGGATACATGTCCAGTTTACATTTACCAACAAACATCTGAACGATTCAGAAAAGGCTTGGGGAGAAAGTGCTTTGGTCAGATGAGAACAGACTCAAGCTCTTTGGCATTAAGTTGACTCACAACATTTAAAGGAATAAACAGTCAAACACGCAAGTGAAAGCATAATGCTTCAGAGCATTTTTCTGATAATAAACAGCATGACTTCACCTAATTAAGAGATTAATGGACGTTGTTATGCACGATAAAATCTTGCATAAGAACCTTCCACCCTCCATGATAATTAAGATGAACAGTATTGAGTCTCCCATAAAGACAGTGACTGAAAACATAGAGGATGAATCAAAGGAGTGGCTAAAGAAGCAGCACATTAAGGTCACAGGGTGACCTGCAGCAGAAAGCTGCAGCTTTGAGTTACTAAGCAGCAGCCAAGAAACTTCAACAATTTGAAGAGTTTCTGATAGAGAAGTGGGTGAAAAGTAATGTGTGCCAACTACAGTTTACAACTTAATGACCTCAATTATGATTTGATGTTTCTTCTAAGTAATTAACTTTTTCATTGCTTGGCTCATATGTAATGCCTTCAGAGTTGGGACAAATGTCATGCCGCGTGCTTTTTACACACAATGTCTGACACGGCTGAAAAAAATTATTTTAGCTGTGAAAATTGCTTTTGGTGAGAACAGAAGAAAACAAATCTAGCTGAATTTTGTTCAAAAGACATATCGATATATTGCCTATTCTTTTGATTAAACAAAAATTTTATGTCCTGGATGACTGCGGAGCTACACCAATGTGTCTGCATTGTATAGGAATGAACTGAATTCAGTTGAATCCCTCTGAATCCATATAACTGGATATTAATTGGACCTGTTTCTCTTGTAAAGTGCTATCCAACATCTATGTGTTTTTTTTTTAAAAAAATGACCTGACATGGTAAATATGTTGGACTTTGTTTCTATTAAAAACGTTTTTCAGATATGTTAGATATCAGTAGAGCTCAGAAGTAAAGACAGAGTCTGATCAGGTCAGTGAAGCTGACCAATCAGAGCTTGACTTTACATGTCGTCCTCCTGTATCGGTGCTGTGGGTTTCTATTAGTTTCTGAATGTAATAATGTATTAAAATAATCTTATCATAATGGGTAAAATATCTTCAGCAACATTTATCCCATTATAAAGTGTTTATTCCTGAAAAAAGTTCAGCTGTTGCTCATGTATGTTTAGCTTCCCTTAGATAAAAATGCATGCACATGTGCATGTTTGCCTTCAGCAGGTGGACGGCTGGATCCTGGTGAAAAAAGTGGAGCGAGTGAGAGTGATCTGGCCGTAGTGGCCTCTCCCCTAATCCACTATCTGTCAAATCTGTCAACAGAGAGCTGAGCCGAGCCTCGGTCCAGTCCAAAAGCTAAATATTATTACTTCTGTGACTCTTCCACAGAGCAGCATCACACTCCCCCGGTGATCCGACTCTGATCATCGTTATCTGTTAGCAGCTCAGTCAGATAACCACTTCCTCAATCCCATAAAATAACAGGACGACAGGAGTTTGCAGCGTTCCTCCAGTGTCATATTGTGCTAGGTGTTCTACACGGGTTGCAACATAAATACTTCTAACCTTTCACATAAAGCAATGGATATGAAACTGCTGGGGAAGATGATTCTCATACACAAGCACTTATGAGAAACAAGTGAATGTTGAGATTTGAGGCGGATTCTGAGTTAAAGCTTTCAGAGGAGGAATTAGTTTTCAATAAATTCAAGACTGGAGAACACACTTCCTGAACTAGATTAGTTGTAAACAAACTAGGAATTTTGCCATGGTTGTAAACCAACTTAATGTAAGGAATTGCTCATTAATGATGATGTGAACAGATTAAGGCACTCCTTGTTTTGATAGGTTTTGTCCTTTCAAAACAAAATGCTTGCATATAAATGTCTAATATTATTTTTCCTTATTTCTCTAGAAAACAAGGTGATTTAATGCACTTAAACATTAAAACATAACCTAGTTTTACTAATTACACAAAACAAATATACATAAAGAAATATGTTTTACAGCAAAAGAAAAAAATAGGACACCCTGCACTACAATAAAACCACTCTAGCTTTCATAGGTGTTAAAAGAAATGTCACAACTGTCCTGTATGACTACTTTTCTGTACCATTTGACAAAGGTTGTCCTTTATCTGCATTGCGTTTAACTCTAAGTGAGAGCTTTTTTGTGTTAATACTAAGCGTTAATACCTTTGAGTTGCGCTGCGTCAGCCAGCGGTGAATCTGGTGCATCTGCCTCCTCTGGAGAGCTGGATAGAGAGATAAAGGATGGCAGAGCCAGGGGACCCGCAATGGGTGTTCCTGGAGCTGCCTGAGCGTCTTGTGGCATGACGACAGATAGATGAGGCCTAGAAGAAAGAAAAACAGATTTGCAGAAGCTCCAAAAAAGTACAATACAATACAGAGTACAATAATTATGACGGGTCAGCTTTAAGATCAAATTACCTATCTAACCTTTTCACGGGCTCTTTAGAGCGGCCTTTCTTGACGGGAACAGTGGCGGTGCTGCTGGGACTCCGTTTGACCCGCTGGCGGTGCTGTAGTTTACAGCGAGAACCTCTTGGGCAGGAGCCGGTCTTGGAGAAGTCCGGACACACCAGAGTGTGTTTCTTCTTACACTAATGAACAAAGATACACCCAAAGTTATGGGTTTTCCTAGCTCTCACAAACAAGTAATTTAAATTTATAATTCAAAGCAAGGTTACATTCATTTTTGCATTGGCTGTTAGCCAAAACCGTTGAGTTGGATTTGGAACTTGGATTTGGCAAGGAACTTTTATTACTCTTTAGTGCAGCAGCGTTTTGCTCTTATGACCTTCAAATGCAGTTCATATCCAGACAAATGGTCCTAACAGTGTTCCTGAGCAATCTTGGCCTATTGCTGATAGGCAAAGGGCTTCAAGTTCACTATCCTTTGGTTTGCATGGCACAACCAACTTTTGTCAAATCCCATTAAAAAAAAAAGTTAAACTATTCAAAAAGAGGCAACTATGATGGATACTCTTGTATCTTCCAAGGCTGAAACCAAGCCTTGGTGGACTTTAAGGTGTCTTGATCGTTATCCTGCTTAAAGGTCAAATGAAATCCAAGCTTCAGCTTCTTCACAGACAGCATGACCTTTTCTTCCAGGACTTCCTGATACTTGATGGAATCCATCTTGGCTTTTCCACCGTAAGATTCTCCAGTGCTGCAGAATGACAGGCAGGCCCACAGCATCACTAAACCACCGACATGCTTCCCCTTTTTTTTGTGTTTTTTGTAAGTAGGGGTGTACATCCAGGAGTTCGGGCACAAAGCCCTTTAGTGGTTAGTGCTATGGAAACTGAAATCTCAGTGGCTGATGCCATCAAGTCTCTCTGCAGGTCTTTTCCAGTCAGTGAAGAGTTTTTGACTACCTGCCTTTTGAGGTTGGGCTATTTCGGGTAAATGCAAAAAAATATGATTAATTATAATTTGACAAAACTTAACTAACTTTCTTAACTAGGGCAAAGCAAATTAGTGGGTACCAATTCAGCCCTCGATTATAGAAATATTTAATTTAGGCATCACTTCTTTGTTTGACAAAACAGTAGACAAGATAACATTATAAGTGTTGATATCTTTTATAGAAGAATGTACATTTGATTCAATTGTGCAGTTATTTTATTTTATTATGATTACTTGCCTTTAGCTTGCTGTATTTTCACTTGTCAATTTACTGATTAAAAAAAATCATCACAACTGTTTTGTTTTGTTGCATCACAGTTTAGCAGTCTACTGAGCCATGAGCTTTTTCCTGTGTTCATTTGTACCACAACAGAATGGAGTGGAAGTGCATCTTGAAGGGGGAGCTTAAACGACAGAGCATCATCATTGGGCTGTCCGTGTCCTTGAAGCTAATATTTAAACAGATAGTGTTAGCTTATGTCTGCTGGGAGTTTTACTACTTCACTGTTGCAGATACAGGAGCTGTACTGAGTTTATTATTTTTGACCCGGGCGTCAGCAATAGCGTAGCAAGCACGTGGCGTCATACAGAATTTCTTTTTACCTCGTCCGTTTACCTAATAGGTAAAGTACCTCCAAACAAAGCTTTTGTGTTTGTCTTGTTATTAAAGAAGGTGGCGAGTGTTCCTCTGGCTTTACTCGACATGTTAGCAAAGTAAAAATGTCCAGCAGCAGACCATTGTTGAGATGAGCGGTTGCTGGGAGGAGACTGTTTGTTATTGAAGCATTGCGGTCAGAAAAAGCAAAAGTGAAAGTGGACAAATGAGTATGTGTCAGTTTATATTGATTTTATCAGAAACAATATCTTTTAACAATTATTTTTTGTATAGACGATATTGAGATACCCCCCAATATTTTATATGCTGCCACAGTTTGGTGCTCACATTATTCAATCTAAATATAAACTTTGATCATTAAGCAGAATTTGATTTGATGCCCCTCTTCCTTCTAAGAACATTACCACCACTAGCAGCATTTTATTACATTTGTTGTGTAATCTGGAAGGGGATCCATCCATCCATCCATCCATCCATCCATTTTCCAAACCGCTTATCCCTCATGGTGTCGCGGGGGTTGCTGGTGCCTATCTCCAGCTGTCAAATGGGCGAGAGGCGGGGTACACCCTGGACAGGTTGCCAGTCTGTCGCAGGGCAACACAGAGAGACAAACAGGACAAACAACCATTCACACCTAAGGACAATTTGGAGAAGCCAATCAACCTAACAGTCATGTTTTTGGACTGTGGGAGGAAGCCGGAGTACCCGGAGAGAACCCACGCATGCACAGGGAGAACATGCAAACTCCATGCAGAAAGACCCAGGGGTGTACTCGAACCCAGGACCTTCTTGCTGCAAGGCAACAGCGCTACCCACTGCGCCACTGTGCAAAGTTTAATTGGTTGAGTTTAAAAGGAATCACAGATAATTGGTTATTTTCTGAAATGTGTTTTTAAACAAACTGAGCTCAAATAAAAGAAAGTTTTGAAGTTGTAGCATCAGATTATAACTATGTTAACAAAACACTCAAAAAAATGAAGATTATTCTTTTCACCATTATAGTGTGAAGCTGCCAATTCCTTAAAATACTAGAACACTATTGTAAACAATCTAAAAATATGTAATATATTTATGCTTAAACTGACAAACTAAATGTAACACTTCTCATTCTCCATAAACAAAAATGCTAATTATAGATTTATGGTCTTTGCTAAAATTGAAGCATTTAAAAGGAACATGACAACAGATTTCATTTTCCTGTGGTATAATTATGCTATATTATACCCCCAATTCTTAGGGGTATAATATCATCTGTTGAGGTCAACTGAATATCGCTGAACATAATATCCAGGCTGGATTACAGTACTGACGAAGGGAGTTGTTGAGGTGGAAACACAGAGTGTCCATGGCTGGCCAATTAAATTGTAATGTTTTTTAGATGTTTTGAAGCATCGGGGGAAAGAAAACAGCTTCATTACTTGTGAATGGATTTATATTAAAATAACTCCACTGAATGGACGTGATTAATTCATTGCTTCCTGTAGTGTTTTGAAAACACAATTTGAAAGACACAGTTTGAAACTTCTACAGACTGTAAAGAAGGGTCACAGAAACTTGTGACTTTGTTCTCTGTTTATGGGTTTTAAAATTATGTCATCAATTTACAATGCCAATGTGATGAACAGCTGTAGATGAAGAAGCAGACACAATTTGGTGTGTATTCGACAATTAATTGGGGAGGTGTATCTTTTAGAGGTTTGATTCATTTCCATCACGTTCAATTTGGGGCAGCTCTGATGAGATATGGGGAAATTACAGCCAAACATATGGACACAATGAGACATCAGACTTTGCCATAGTGCCACAGCCCTACGCTTCAACAAAATGTGTCTGTGTTTAAAAGTTAAACCAACTTGCTACTTCTCTTCTGACACAATTTCAAAAAAATTATTAGCTAAAGAGGGCCAGAGAGGGACTTTTTAGGTGAGAAAGTGACTTCCTGTTCTCAAGGGGGTGAGGCTCAGATGATGTCAGTGTATGACCACGTGGTATTATTGGGCACCAAAATCCCACACACTTTAGTATAATTTTGCCTTTTGATGTAAAAGTTGAGTTGTTGGCAAGAAGGGAACGTCCGAGACCAGGCCACTCTGCTTAGATATGCTTATAAACTCCCAATTTTGATAACCTCTAATCACCCATGACTTAAAGTGATATGGAGCCACTTTGAAGCTGATACCTAAAAATCCCTAGGAGAAGTTGGTGAAAATTTGACGTATAAAATGTCAAAAGCCAAATTTCAAACGTTTATGTTATACCCAGGCTGAGTTTAGGGGGCGCTGTAGAGCTCTTTGGCCATGCCTCTTATTAAATCCCCAGAAATACAAAAATTTCACTCGGGGCTGAATTTTCTGCAAAGTTTGCTGAGCGTCTGAGCACGTTTAGGCCCCTAAAAAGCCAATTAATTTGGAAGAAGAGTAACAATAAATCCTGCCATTACAATAGGCCTTTGCTTTATTATGCCCAAGAAGTGAAAGCAAAGTGTTTGAAAAGAATGCTAAAAGCATTTGTTTTGTTTCCAGCACCACACTCCCTCTTAATGTATAAGTAGAAAAAAGTTGTTTCAATTTAATGCCATTCAGAAGACGGCTTTGCATGCGAGTGTGAGCGTTCACATACATGTTTGCAACTGAGTGTGTTCGAGTGTGTAATACGGGTGTAAATTGGTAGCTTCATTCTCCACGAGATCTGATCCCTCCCACCTGTCAGAGAAGCTAATTATATTCACTCCGGAGTGCAGGCTGCACAGTGTGTTTGTAGGGAAGAGAGATCGATTTTCCAGGAACATTGTGGACTCTGGGTCCACTCCCTCTGGAGAGTTTGGGGGGCCCCAGACTCTCTGCCATCAGAGCCCCTCTCACCACCCTCACACCCATGTTTCTGCGCTCCTCTGGGAGACAGGGCAGCCGGGGATCAGCTCGCTGTCAAATGTTTCTACGGATCATCTTATAGGCCTGCGGTGTTGACGCAACGTTTCACTGAACAAATCATTGCTGCTGCAGGTGTCAGAGATGATAATCGTGCTCTGTTTGGTTCAGACGTCACTACTCAACCCACCGAAGGCTCAGATGTTAGGAATCACTATATGGCTTTGGCTAAAGACTTTTCTAAAAATAATGTAAAATATCTACCAGTGATATTGTAGCGGATCTAATGGAAGAGGGATATGGTTGCACAATGCTCAGCCAATCACAGATCTGAACTAGCAAATCTTGAAATGAGCTTCAGCTTTTGAAACGGTGTAGTTTTTTAAAGAATGTAAATGTTGGGTTTTGATTGTATATTTCATGCCACAAAAAGCTTTGTGAAGATTCAAGCATCTCACATGTGCCTTTTTGGACAAGAAAGACAAAAACAACTCTACTTTCTTCCACTAAAACATAAAATACCTTTTAAAATCTTTTGAGCTATGTGTGCTATGCAGAAACTACATGGAAATAAAATACCTGCAATGGTGTCACAGACTTCTAATCTGATCTACTGTACCGATTGGCTCTCGTTATTAAATAACCTTGATGAAGAGCCGGTCCAAGGCTATAAAACAAGAAGTCGAACCGTGGTGGTGAAGACCTGAAATTTCTATTGCACAGGGAAGCTTTTCAAATTTACCAGATTCAGATTTTTGTTGCAAACTTATTTTCACGTCGGAGCCGTCGATGATGTAATTACTGCTATTATCCTTAAATTCCCTTGTTGTTTTTCTTTCCCACAGACCCCCTGGGCTAATGCGTCTTCCAGTCATCTCAACCCTCGGTTGATGGAGACAGGTGCTCATTCATATGAGTCAGGTTCTATTAGAGGTTTCTTCTGGTTGAAAGGAGTCACTTTTTTTACTCTCACCCCATGCTTGCTCAGTATGCTGCACTGAAGCCAGATCAATAATTCAATGCAATTGACTTGCCATCCATAAGTTGTTTTTTTTTATAAACTGTATATGACTGTACTGTTTGAATATGGACTGACATGGGCTATAATTAGAGTGAGGACTATTTTGAATTGCTTTAAGCTTCTCAGAGGTTTTGTTGGTGAATTTAACTTGAACATTATGTCTTGATTTATGTCTGTGAGTTATATGTGAATTCTGAGCCAGTGTCTCACCAAGAATCACATTATCAAAAATCAAGAATCAACTGAAATTATTTATTTGTCATCGTGAGCTACAGAAATGGTTGATGGGGCAGACACCAGCTCGGAATGCACATAATTACACATAACACACAGACACAACAAGACATGATCTTTTCATTTTTGTTATTTTAAATCAGTTGATTGCACTGGCCAACCACAACACCCCTGAGGGGGCTGAGCATGCAAACATCCTTAGCAGCCAATGGAATAATTGTAGAGTCAAAAGTCAGATAGCAGTTGTTCAATTTGTATGGATGTCTAAACAGACAGTCCCGGGCAGAATGAAGTGTGCAAATCCACATTTGCAAGTGAAAGACAATAGATTAGATGATTCTCACTGCATCAGATACCTGTGTAACCACTAGTGTGTGTCTAACATGTAACAGATTATGAACTGGGGTGGTGGTTTATTCATTCTCAGCAGGAGGCAGTATCCCTTACAGGTCTGGGAAAGAACCTGTTTTTAAGTCTCTTAGTTTTTGATGTAATATTTCTGGACTGTTTCCCTGATGGGAGTGGGACAAACAGTGCATTGCCCGGGTGGGTGGGATATGCGGCAATACGTCTGGTTCTTTTATAGACTCATGCAGTATAGACCGTGTCTAGATCCTGTAGACAGCATCCCACAATCCCTTGTGCTATCCTCACCACGTATGCTAGATCCTTTGTCTTCCTCTAATGGTTACATAATAAAATTAAAGACTCTTTATTTTTGATAATGACCGAAACTTAGGGTCAAGTCAACAACAACAAAAAGTTAATCAGGCATAAAAATCTACTTTCTTTCAAGGCCATCTCAGTCTGAGCTGAACTGAAGAGAGCATAAGAGAGGACCTTCGACTCTGGCTGATCTACAGCGACTGTGGAAAGAACTAAAGTGCCAAAGAGAAAGAAACCAAGAGCCGAATATCGCTCTTTCTCTCTCTCTTTGTTCTAACATTGTGAAAAGTTACAGCGGGATAAACAAGTGTCCTGTTAGCAAAAGGGAATTGTGCAAAGTGTTAGTAGAAAAGGTGCCCATAGTCGATGCACTGATGATTTTGTTGTAACCTGGTATGTTTAAATGTTGCATTTTTTCTCCAGGTTTTAGTCCAGCAAAACTAAAGAGCTTTTATTTGTGTGGGACTTTGATGGGTTAAAGCTGAAGTAGCATGACAAACATAAAGTGTCTTAGTCCACTATCCACAGCTCCATACATCTTCATTTTCATAAAAAGACAGAGCGGGAGGGACGGAGGAAATGGGAGGAAAAAAGCTAAAGTGAACAGAACATCTTTATTCCACACCAAGTTAACAATTTTCCACTTGATTTAAGGAATGCTGGGATGTCTCTGGGGCCTATTAGAGGGCTCTCTGCTGGGCCACAACCAAGAGGAGTCAGCACATTCACTAAAGGAAAGAGAGGGAGTGAAAGAAGCAAGGCACAAAATGAGAAAGAGGGAGGCTGAGAGATGGCGAAGACAGTAAAATAAAAAAGGAACCTCACATGCATTTACAACTCAGGCATTTAGCCAACGCTCATTGAGAGCTGCTCACAGAGAGTGGCTGGAACAATAAATGAGCCCAGATTGACACATTATCACATCTACAAGAGTGAAACGCACAGAAAAATGGAGGTTCATTGTGTCACTGCACTCCAGGCTGTGATCAGAGGGAAATTAGCTTCGTCTAAATTCATTGAAAGGAAACCATAGTGTTGATGCAGTGGACGTGTCAGCGCAGAGAACAGAAAGAAAAACTGCCGCACAGTACTGCTGCCAAAAAGTGAAACCGAGGTTCGGTTTTACTGCCCTTTCAAATGATACCAAACACTGTGCAGGACGCGGTTTAATTTAGCGTTCGTACTGGATTCAGCTGTCAATTACTAAACGCTCGCTTTAAACTCAGTAAAGAGCGGACCTCGTTAGAACTTCCACCTGTTCTGAGTGTGATTACGTCTTGGTCTTGATGCGTTGCTGTCATGGGTTTATGAGAGTATAAGAATATGGAGCATTGTGAAGAGTAATAAGACACAAATTAATTGATGCAGGAATTCATCCAAAAGAAGCCCCGACCAAGCAGAGTGCATATTTTGTACAGTGCATCTCAATAGTTTTCAGTAGGTGGATATTTCTGTATTATAAATATATATGGGCGACTGTGGCTTGATGGGTTGAGTAGTCGTCTGGCAATCAGAAGGTTGTGGGTTTGATTTCAGCTTCCCCTTGCCACATGTCGATGTGCCCCTGGGCAAGGCACTTAACCCCAAGTTGCCTCCCGAGCTGCGTCTCGGTGTATAAATGTGTGCGCGTTAGTGAGAGCGACTGGGTGAATGTGGCTATAGTGTACAGCACTTTGGGTGGTCAGCATGACTGGAAAAGCGCTATATAAGTTCAGTCCATTTACCATAAATCCTGTTTTATTGGTCTTATTTAACACCCACATTTTTTTAAGGAATCTAAATGTTGGGTTTTAAATAGCTGTAACCAAGAACGATACCAAATTAACAGAAATAAACTCTTAAATATATATACCGAATGATTGGGTGTGTTGAATCTACATAATACGAGAATATTTTTTAGAACTACCTATTTTTTATTTTGATTTTATTAAGATCTGTCTGACAAATACCAGCTAAATACAGTAGTTTTTGTGCCTATTGAAAAGAACAACACTGGTTAATTTGTTAGACTATATGCTCAGGTAGCTTTTCTGTTTAATCCAAAATCCTTTTTGATCAACTGAGTTTAGATGTTTGCAGAAACATCTTAACGATGATCATTGGAAACACAGAGCACATGTTCTGAGTGTCTCTGAAAAAAACATAAATACGTATGCAATATTAACTTTTAAACGTTTGCGTACACAAGAAAGTCTGGAAACAAGTTCTCACTTTGTCACCATGAACTACTTTGTGTAGATAAAAAAGAAAGAAAACTCAGATCAGTTTCAGAATAAAGATAAAGATCTTCAGTTTCACTTTGCAAAGAAAATATGTATTTCACCAATTCATTAAACTAAAAAGCAAATGAGAGATCACTCTTAAAGACTACAGCTAAAGAGGATTTATGCCAATCAATCAAAACCAAATGTAAAGCCAGCATCCTGGGAATTGTGAGGGACACTTGAAAAGATAGAATTAATGATTCATATTTACAGTAATTTTAACACAAATAAATTTGCAGAAAGAAAACCTGATTAAAGGGGGAACATCTGGGAAACTGAGGTGAAAGTAAATTTATTGCAGAAGAGTTTAGGTAAATCTGGTCAGGATAGAGGATGAGACAAAGCCAGAATGAAGCAGGATGAAAGAGCAGGAGGAGGAGGAGGAGGAGGAAGGAATGAAGCCGAAGAGCAGACTTAACCCCTGAGCTGCTGTGGTGTCTGCCTGCCCGGCTCAGAGTGCCATCCTCAGCAGTTTTTCCATCTATAATTACTGCCTGCTATCCATCATGCAGCCGCCAGTGGCTCACAGCGAAGCGCTCCGTAAACACACACACACAGGCACTCAGGCACAAACACACACAGGGGAAAATCACAGAGCTAAGCACTTCGGCTAATAGAATAAATATTAATATCCCTTTTGTTTTCTATACCCTCATTTCCCCACGCACCATTTAAATGAGGTCTGACAGTGTGAAAAAGCATCTGTTTCACACTCAAAGATGAGCAGCGAGGGAAGACAGAAGGGGGAGACAAAGGTAGGTAAAAGCTCAGGCAGGGGGAGGAGCAGAGGGGACGTTTGAGGAGGTGTGTGTGGTGGGGGGAGGGGGTGGGGGGGTGCTGCGTGTGGGGGGTGTGAGAGAGTGTGTGAAGGATGACTTGAGCATCTCGAGTCATGTGTAAGTGGCTTTCTGTTACCCATCAGGCCCTCAATATGTCACTCAGACACTACAGTCATGCCATTATGGACCAGCACCCCCTGCAGCTGTTGCTGCCAGTGTGTCACTGTGTCCATGCGTGCGTGTGTGTGTGTGTGTGTGTGTGTGTGTGTGTGTGTGTGTGTCAGGGGCGTGTTGGTTACCAGACCACTTGTTTACCTAAGCCTCAGTTTAACTTCAGTGGAACCTTATACATGTTACACAATAAATCTTTATGTTCATGTGAAGAGCACAGCTTGAAGGAAGAACTCTGAAATAATAGATCATGTAGTCAGATGTCAACCACATGTGCAGCAAACATTTGAAATATGGAAAATTATCATATGCAAAAAAAGAAAAAATGTCACCAACTAATTTGACATGACACCTTCGTTTAAATCAAAGGACAATTGTACTGTATCTGGTGCATGAATTTCAGATAGTAAAACTTTTGCTCCACCATCACTTGATGAAAACTACATGTTGAAAGAAAATGCACAAATGTGTCTAGACTGAGTTTAAAGTTATGGGTTAAAGTTCCAAAGTTATGGAACGTTCTGCCGTTCCATATCAGAAGTGCCCCTTTATTGTCCACTTTTAAAACTCGCCATAAGACCCATTTTTATTCCTTGGCCTCTAACACATGTTGAGACTTTTGCTCTTATTCCATTTTATATTTCTATTATAATCTTTTTTTTCCATTTTAAATATTTATGCATTATTGTCTGTACTGCACTTTGTCGCAGCTGCTGTTTTTTTAAAGTGCTTTATAAATAAAGTAGTATTAGTAGTAGTAAAAAAAAGGGTGAGCTATAGATAACTTTATAATCATAGTCTGTTAAACTAGTTTAGATCTTATTTGGCATTTGGTAATGAAGAAATCTGCACACAAAAAAAACCCATGTGGGGTCAAAATAACATTTTATCAGGAAAATGGGGGATATAAACACCTCTAAAAGCCACATATTCACATATATTTCATGTTATGAAATATATTTTTGGCTCCGGTTTCTATTTGATTTATTGTGTTTTTACCTTCTCTCCCTCTGGACAGTAGCCTTTGACAAAGTCTTCACACACTTCCGCTTTACGAGACACATAAACATGGCTGTAGGGACAGTCGCTGTTGTTGCAGATCCCCTTCAGAAAGTAGGAACACACCGGCATCTGCGGGCACACAGAGATCTGGAGTAAACGATCTCAATCAAAGATAACGTTAGAGAAATCCCACAAAGTGTTACATCATTTCACCATGCCTAACGAAAGTATTCTTACACTTTTGAACTTTTTGTTCACGTTTTGTCACATTACAGCTGCAAGTCGTTTGGGGAATGTCTTTACCAGCTTTACCAATCAAGGGCAGGACGTTTTGCCAAATCTTTCTTGCAAACTAGTTTCAGCTCAGTCAAACTGGATGGGACATCATTTGAAGTCTTGTCAACATTTCTCAATAGGATTTAGGACTTTGACTAGTCACCATCCTATTGTAGCTCTGGCTGGGTGTTTAGGCCATTATCCAGCTGGAAGGTGAGCATCTGCCCAGGTCTCAAGTCTTCTTTTATTATTATTAATATTATTTTTTAAATAAATTTAAAACACTTTAATTATGGTTCCATATGAAAAGAGAACCTTATTTTTTTACATGCTTGTTGTGTCCCCCACGTGCTTAAGGCAAACTTCAAACTTTTTTTTGGCTTTCTTTCAACAATGGCCTTTTTCTTTTCAGTCCACCAAAAAGGCCAAATTTGTAGGACACACAGCTAAAAGCTGTTGAATAACACAGATTCCACATGGGTACGAATCTCTGCAGCTCCTCCAAAGATGCCACACAGGCCTCATGGCTGCTTCTCTGATTAAAGCTCTTCTTGCCCAGCCTGTCGGTTTAGGTGGACAGCCATGTCTTTGTAGGTTTGCAGTTATGATTTCATCAGTACTCTGTGTGATGTTCAAAGACTGGAATTGTCTTTTATAATCAAACTCTGCTCTAAACGTCTCACCAACTTCATCCCTTATCTGTCTGCTGTGTTCCTTGGTCATCATGATGGTGCTCGTCCACCAATGTTCTCTTCAAAAAAAAATATTCAGAGGCTTTCAAAGAACAACTGGATTCATATTTGGATCTGGATTTATAAACACATTCGCTTGGACTGGATTTTTCACTAGCAGCATCATCTTACAAGATGGTAAAAATATATAAATGCTCTGCTTTCCAGATGTATTTGTGTAAACAATGTTAAATATCATTAATCACAAATTTTTCTTCCACAATACTCACTATTTTGTGATGGTTAATCATAGAAATAGCAAATAAAATACAAAAAATAAAGTTTTGACTGATAATGGGACATATCATGGTAAAGTGTGAATACCTTCGTGGGGTAGACCTACCGTATATATATATATATATATATATATATATATATATATATATATATATATATATATATATATATATATATATATATATAAATTAACAAAGGGGCTGGACAAATATTTTACAAGGAAAACTTGGTTTCAGTGATTTGTTGAATAGTTTCATGAAGACGAAAGCAGAACATCATCACAGAGAGTGAGAGACCAGAGTAGTAGAGGATACGATTACGCGACTGTAAACATACATGCTGTTCTGAAACCACACCACTGTCCGGTTCTGTTCAGATGAGTCCCGCGAGCCAGCCGATCTGTCACACTGAGCAGCTAAATGACCTTAATTGCAGCTGACAGGAGCGGTGGGAAAGTGGATGTGCGTCTTGACAGCATGTGTGTCTGTGTGCAGAGAGATGTCCTGTTTGACATGCAGGGGGAGCCTGCTCTAAATATACCACAGAGGGAGTTCAGTGAAGGCAGATGGGTGTGAGAGAGGCTCCGCCTTACTGCGATGGGATCTCTTCTACCTAATTAACTGCTACAGAAATATTTATCCAGGCTGCAGCTCGGCCAGCTTCCATGATGTGTTTATGTGCCCTGGATGTATGCGCCGACCAGGGCCAGGGGTGGACGGGGCGGGTGGCGTTCCCGGGTAGGGGGGGTGCCAGGGGAGTTGGCCGGCGTGTATCTGGTTTCCAAGTATTTGTGGTAGCTGGAATGGTGGCCGGCAAGATTCAGGATCCAGGCTTGTATATCTACACTAGTGCCTGGATCAGGTTTGGAGAGGTGCAGGATGCATCACCCTAGAGCCTCCCCCACTCCTCCTACCCCCCCCACATACGATTACCCCATCTACTTTAGCCGTGTATGGCCCCACTTAGGGGCTCTGCATGAAATAGGAGCGGGTGTATCCCCTGGAGGGAGGGGACAAGCATTTGGAGGTGAGGGGGCATTGCAAACAGACAGCTGGGCTCTCAGCACATGCAGAGAGCGGGCTGACAACCAACACAGGTGCGGTGCATTGTGAGGCTGTGTGTGAGAGGGGTGAGGCACCAGGGCACCTGTTGTTGGGTTGTTTGTCAATACAAAGAAAGCTTTCACTTTCTTTGAGTATCTACACTTTCTGCAAGATGCTAATAAAACACACTCTTCGGGACACAAGCGTAATGCTATAATTAACCACTAGGCCACTGATTACATCATTAAGATGCCATCAGTGTGAAAAACTGAATCATTTTTTAGGATTCACCAAGTTTTAGAAATCCTTTTTTAAACAATGACTACAAGTGACTGTCTTCCGCAGGACACAGGACACTATCCATGGTCGCAGTGTAGGGCCACTGTTCTTTCCAACTTTCCTTCAGTTTATTGATGTTTGCAGACCTTTGTTTCTGCACCAGACTTTATAGGTCAAACCACAGCTTTCCAGTCAGACTGAGGTCTGGACTAGCACCATTATAACAGCTAGTTATAATGGTTATAATATAACCAAATATAATAATAATATAATCGATTATAATAATCAATCAGTAAAATTCTGTCTATAATAGTATACATCTCTATATTTATTCAGTGATAACCCATGTCCTGTACATATGGAACCATTGTTTATCCTGCACTTGCTGCTATTGCACTTCTGGTTAGACCTAAACTGCATTTCGTTGCCTTGTACCTGTACCTGTGTAATGACAATAAAGTTGAATCTAATCTAATCTAATCTAGTTACTTTTCTTTTCCAGCTACTCTCATACATTTTCTGCTGTGTTTAGGATCGCTGACTTTTTGGTGACCCGGTTTGGGTGAAGCTTCAGCTGTTGGACAGATGGCCTTACATACATTTGACTTTTGGTGCCTTCGGTATACAGAGGAGTTCAGTGGACTAAATGACTGCAGGGTGCCCAGGTCCCACGGCTGCAAAGCAGACCCACATAATCGCCGCTCCGCCAAGGTGCTTGGCAGTTTGAATGTGTTGTTTATGTTGCTTATGTTATGTTCTTTATGTAGTTTGATTGAACTTTCTCTCTGTAAAACTGCAGCAGCTTGCAAAAGTATTCATATCCATATTTTGTCAAACATTGGAATCTTATGTGAAAAACCAACACAAAATGGTATACAATTGTGAATTGGAAAGACAACTATACACGATTTAAAACACTTTTTACAAATAAAAAACTGAAAAGTCCGGTGTGAAAAAGTGTTAAGCCCCCTTTTCTCTGAGTGCAACCAATTACCTGATGATTGCTAATGACTGAATAGAGTCCACCTGTGTGTAATCTATTCTCAGTACAAATACAGCTGCAAGTCAGGAATAAAAATGTGGAGAGGTTTAAAGCAGGCTTAGGCTAGCAAAAGATTTCCCAAGCTTTGAACATCTCACGGAGCGCTGTTCATCCGGGAATAGAAAGAATATGGCACAACTGTAAACCTACCAAGAGAAGCCTGTAAGTTTAGGCCATCCACCTAAACATAAAGCCCAAACAAGGAGAGCACTGATCATAGATGCAGCCAAGAGGCCTATGGTGAGATCCACAGCTGCAGGTGGGGGAGTCTGTCCACAGGGCACTGCTATTAGTTGTGCACTGCACAAACGTGGTCTTTGTGGAAGAGTGACAAGAAGAAAGCCATTGTTAAAAGAAAACCACAAGAAGTCCCGTTTGCAGTTTGCCAGAAGCCATGATGGGAACACAGCAAACAAGTGGAAGAAGCTGCTTTGGCCAAAATGCAAAATGCTATATTTGGTGGAGAGCTGTCACTCTGAACACACCATATCCACTATCAAATATGGTGGTGGCAGAATCATGGTCTGGTGGTGCTTCTCTTAAGCAGGGACAGGGAAGATGGTCAGAGTTGATGAGAAGATGGATGGAGTCAAATATGGGGTAATTTTGGAATGAAACCTGTTGGAGTCTGCAAAAGACTTGAGACTGGGGCAAAGGTTCACCTTCCAGCAGGATATTGACCCTAAACATAAAGCCAGGGATACAATGGAATGGTTTAAAACAAAACATGCTCATGTGTTATAAAGGCACAGTCAAAGTCTGGACTTAAACCCAGAATCTGTGGTGAGATCTTAAAACTGCTGTTCATAGACGCTCTCCATCTGATGTGACTGAGCTTCAGCTGCAAAGAAGATTGGGCAAAGATATCAGTCAGTAGATGTGCAAAGCTGGTAGAGGCATACCCTGAAAGACCTGCAGCTGTAATTGCAGCACAAAGTGTTGACTCGGGGGGCTGAATACATTTGCACAATGCCCCTTTGAGTTTTTAATTTGTAAAAAAAAAAAAGATAAAAAAATAAATCATGTATAACTGATTTAACCACTTTGTGTTGGTCTCTCACATAAAATTCCAATAAAATATATTTATGTTTTAATGTGACAATATGTGGAAAAGTTCAAAGGGTATAAATACTTTTTGTAAGACACTGTATATTAGGGAATATCTGTTAGAAATTGAATGGTCTAAATGAGGCTAAACTGCCTTAATGTAATATTCATAATTTATTCATCCCTAATCATATTTCAAGATTAAGTGAGGGCATTAGATTTGTTTGGTGATACCAGTCTGACGTTAGATTGTCACAGATTATCCTTTGCTCACACGCTGATAGTTAGATTATTTGTTTAGCACTCAAGCTGCTGCTTAGATGTATGAAATGTATGTGATCATAGGTATGGTTCCCCTTGCAACCACATAGCACGCACAAAACTAAATGTATGCATCAAAACTGGTTTGATAACACATTGTGTTGCTCAGACAGATGGAGGATGTTGTTGATTCATCCAACATGTGCAGCTCGAACGCACCACTAGGTCATGTCTTCCCAAGTGCACTCCATCCATGGAAACAGGAGCCGTGCCAAGAGCCCAAATACGACCCACGACGACTGTACCCAGCAGCTTGTCATCCTATACCGTCAAAGCGCACCCAAGCCTGGCCGTTGCCGTGAAAAGCTATAAAACACTAAGATATACAACATGTATGCCGTGGTGTGGGTGTATACATTACCTTCTCTTTGGCAACCTTATGGGAGAACGGGCAGGTGCCATCTGCCTGTTTGCATGTCCCTCTCAGAAACCTGCAGTGGGAAAAAGACCCACAACAAACATTGTTTTTTTTTAAAGAACAGCTAGTATGTAATGAAGCAGAGGGCGCTGGCTTTCCCAATATTTTACCCAAAATAAATCATTACTTTGTTTATTGAGAAAAACACAACTATTCCACTTTATTTTGTTCAACCATAAGATGAAAGACAGCTCAAAGTCTTAAGAATTTGAATCTCAAAGTGTAAATCTCAAAGTGTAAACTAAATAGCTGTTTCAGACGACAAAACAGTCTGATGACTCCTTGGGGTCAGTCTGGTGGAGAAATGAGACCGACACAAAGGAGGTCAATTACTAAAATGGGATTTAAACAGCTTTTTTAAACAGAGTTTTATCATTCTATGACAAATTATATCAGCTGATCTTCCACAACTTGGGCCTACTTCTTGCTAGAACTAGATGCATCTACATGCAACAAAACATTTTATATGTAAACAGTTTTCATCTTCCACGTGTTAGTTCATGACATAATTTGCACAAGTGATGCAAAAGTACACAAAATAATATTTTCAGCACATACTGCATATTAGGGCTGGACGTTAATTCAATAACGATATATATTGATCGATAGACGTGTAGTTTAATAGAGAAAAAGGGGTCAATAAGAAATTCAATAAAAGAACGGTACATTATTAGCCTATCATGTAGGTTAATACTACAGTCATTACATCCTCCCAACCAATCACAAACACAGACCCAGGAACGCTCCGTCAGCCTTCAGAGAGTTCATAGAGCACTTGTTGTTTTATTCTTTTTTAAGACTTACAATTTTGGTAAAAAGTTGGTTGAATAAAGGGTTGTGTTTGAATCCATTTATTTAAAAATAGGTCATTAAGCAACAGCACAAAATGGTTAGGGCTGCACTTAAAAAGTATGTTTTAATTTTTTTTTTGGATAATTATCTATATCAATTAATATGATTTCTATTTTATCAATATGCTTTTTTTTCTATACCGTCCAGCCCTACTGCAGATGCTTTTCCACTTTTGTCAAAAGTGTTACTATATGATATGTCTACATATATAAATACTTTCACATGTGAGAAAACATTTCACATTTGACAAGTCGTCCCACTTGTGTTACACATTTTATTACACAATATATTTGTTACATGTGAGGCATGTTACTATAGTGTTATGACCACATGTGAAAGGTTTTACATAGGGTTCATGTTATCCCTAAGTTTTTGGATGTGCCAGACAAGTAATGGCACATCCAAATATAAGCGCCATCTAAACCTTCAAGTTGTATGTTAGTCCCGACCAAATCTTTTAAAGAAGTGTTCGCTTCGCTTACCTTCCCTTTTCTAGATATTATTAAACTATCCTTAGTAAAAGGATTTCTTAAACAAGCTTTTAAGGTTCTGTTGTGTTTATCAAGATGACCTAATTACTTAAAGATCTATATCTAATCTTCCTTTTTTATCCAAATTGTTTGAAAAAAGAAGTTGTTAATCCAGTGAGTGAACATTTGCACAGTAATTACTTTTTCACAGTGAACAGGCTGGTTTAAATTGTATTTGTCCAACAGATTCCAGTTCAGTGCTTGGACCAATTCTCTTTACCACATACATGTTTCAAACTGCTAACGATCAGACAGCATGAGATAAGTTTCCACTGTTATGCTGATGATACAATATATTTGTTTATAAATCCTAATTAATTAAATCAATTAGGGAGAATACATGCATGTCTTAAAAACATAAAAACTTAAAATCTTCCGTTTTTAAATTCAAACAAGACAGAAGTTGTCATCTTAAGTCCAGAGGAACTGCTTAGTTAATCACTTAATTGGGATAGCACTAAATTGGCCTTAGTACAAAACCTTGGTGTTATTTTTAACCAGAACATCTCAAATGCCCATTCGCCTCCAATATATTGCCAAAATTATAAATATTCTGCCCAGGAGCGACGCTGAAAAACCAGTGCATTTTTTTTTACTTTGAGGCTGAACTATTGTAATTCTTTAGTATCAGAAAGTCCACAAAATACAGTTCAAAGTCTTTAGTTGGTCCAAAATGCTGCAGCAAGAAAATTAAAAAGAGAGATCATGTTTCTAGCTTCTCTACATTAGCTTCCTGTTAAATCAAGAATAGAATTTAAAATTCTTCTTCTAACGTATAAAGCCCTTAATAATCAAGCTCCATCATATATCAGAGCTCTGATTACCCCGTATGTTCCTAACAGAGCACTTCGCTCTCAGACTGCAGGTCTGCTGGTGGTTCCTAGAGTCTCTAAAAGTAGAATGGGAGGCAGATCCTTTAGCTATCAGGCTCCTCTCCTGTGGAACCAACTCCCAGTTTTAGTCCGTGAGGCAGACACCCTGTCTACGTTTAAGACTAGGCTTAAAACTTTCCTTTTTAACAAAGCTTATAGTTAGAGATGCTTAGGTTATCCCGAGCTACCTCTATAGTTATGCTGCTATAGGTTTAGGCTGCAATGTCCACTCTTCCTCACCCTGCAATGTTCTACTACAACTCTTCTGTTATGCATTATCTGCTATTATCAACTTTGAAGCTTTATGTTTTTATGTTCATAGTAGCAACACTTGGCCTGGCATTTTTAGCGCTTGTTAGCTGTGCCACCATCCTGGAGCGGGGCATTCGGTGGGCTCTACGGCTCCCAACAACAACAACATAGCTGTTCGCAATCAATCAAGTTCGATTAATAAAACAAAGTAAAAGGTTATCTAGCTAAGGAAGTCTCAATGGCACTTAGTCATTCACTGAGCAGCAATTCCTCCTCCTGAGTGCAAGGCTGATTGTATCAAACACGTTTCCCATGGGCAAAACATTTGCTTTTGTTTCATGAATCTCATATGAAATTTAAAAGGTGAAATGTCAGATGTGGCTAAACATATTCGCATGTGACTTTGCACATGTGAGTTAAACGTTCAACTGGGTGAGTTAAATTGAATAATTAGAATAAATACTGTCTTTCACTTTCTAAAACCTTTGACCTTAACTTGTGCGTTTTATTTGTTTAGGGTAGTTCTTCACCCATTTTCATTTGATAGCAACATTTACCTATTTGTTTAGTTTTAAATGGAGTAAAGTATAAGCTTTGCAAGGTAAAGATGGACATAGAGCCTCTGGTTTGTGTCTGTACAGTTGTTCTTGTACATGAATGTTACCTGGTGCAGACAGCCACTTTGTCCGGATCATGTATGAAGGGGCAGCTTGTGCCCCGGTTACACTTGCCGAAGCGGTTGTAATACATGCAGTACTGCTTTTGCTGCTTTTTCTGACGAGCGTGTCTGATGATGGCAATGCTCCGCTGGACTGCACGGCTGGAGGTAGAGAAACCACAATAGAAAAAAAAAAAAGTTTAAGGTAATGTGAGACGAGAACCTTTTCAGCCGAGTTTCTGTTTCAGCTCCGGACCATGTGAGTGTTTCTGGGTAAAGGTGTTCCCCATATGCTAATTTTAAAGGATTACTTCTGGACTTATAGTCCTGAGTTGATGGTGGTGAAAGGCACTTAATACTGTGGGAGAGTGAGGAGGATCAAATGCAAACATGTTGGCTGGATTCAGTTTCATGACAGTCCTGTCACTTTGAGTGCACTAGCAGGATGACCCACATTTAACTGTTGCTTATTTAAAACTTTTATAAACTTCTTGTACAGTGAGAGTTATTGAAAATGATGCTGCAGTGATTAATAGCGGGAGATCAACAGGTGCTGTGGGTGTTACCTGGCTAAATGGCGGGTCAGGGCAGGAGACGTGTGTGGACTGGAGAGCTTTCCTGAGAAGAAAGGAGAGAAACAAATTAATAATCTAGAGTACTAAATTTATAGGTCCACACAAAACAAATAAGAACAACTCACTGATGATTTCTGGCACAATTAATATAGGCACAAGAAATGTCCAAATGTATGCTGCTGTCTCTAAAGAGAATGAAAAAAAAACCCAACTCTTCATCTGTTTAGCCAATTTGTTACACTGTGTACAATAATATAAAGATAAACCAAACATCTTTTCATTTATTTGCCAACACAGGGACAAGGTTTAGAGCCATTTTTGTCCCGACTAACAACAACTCCTAATATCTGGTCTTTTGACGTTTCTATCTAGAGTTTAAAACTCCTTAATTTTTAAAGCAACTGGCTTGTCTCTACATGTGTGGCACTAGAAAGCCTTAATGTCAAGATATTTGCCTTGATTTAAAAAAAAATATTTCTACTGGACTGCGATAGACTGGCAACCTGTCCAAGTTGTACCCCGCCTCTCGCCCATTGGAAGCTGGAGATAGGGACCAGCACCCCTTGCGACCCCAAACAGGATAGACGTGTTAGATAATGGATGAATGAGTACTGGAAAAATTAAACATACTATTTAGAAGTCAATTTATAAAGGTTTTTCGTTTTCAGCATTAATTACAAAAAAACATAAAAACTTTCCCGACTGATAGTTTTGTACGACAGGATTATTTTTGATACTTTTAATGTCTCTGCAATCTATCTTTTTTTAGCTAAAGCATGCAGAAGTCAAGCAACTACATGGACAACATCTTTGCTTCAGGTTCATCAAATTTGAATTAATGGCAGGTGTGAACTTAAACAGACTGAATGCTAAAATTCAATCAAAAAATGTGTTAACCAAGTATTAGTTCAAGGGTGTACTTATGTATACCTTTTTTTTATTTTTAATCTTTTTACAATGTTGTCAGCTGAATCACATAACATGTGTGTAATGATAATGTTGTATCACATTTCTTAAGTTACACATTTATAAACATTGAACCTAAAATAAAAAAAAACAACAATAATAATAAAAATAATGAATAAAAAGGAAACCCGAGAGGAACTGACAAATTTGATGGATGAATAAATGGATCGATCAATATAATAAAGCACCATTTAAAAAGCATTTTTGTCACAGTAGTGTTATGAAAGTGTAAGGAAGTGGCAGAAAGTACTAAAATACACTCTTGTGGATTATGAAGCAAAGCGTAAAGCAAAGTTTGGGGAATATTCACAGGGACTGGTCACCACACACAGACATATCCAGGACTTGGGCGTCACTGTTGCCTTATTGGATCAGGGCAATCCAGAAGTAGATACATAAGAAGTGAAGGAAAAAAGTACCTAACTGTTGTTCAGGGGCTTAAAGTCCTTGTTTTCTGATTAAAGTACATTTTACATTTCATTTGGAAATCAAGGACCCAGAACGTGGGAGAAGAGTGGAGAGACACTGAATCAAAGTTGGTTGTGGTGTGAAGTTTCCACAATTACTGATGATTCTGGGAGGTTCAGGGAGTTTTATCAAGTCTGAGGTCAGTGCACCTCCCACCCTCCCTACCTGGAAATAATTCTTCTAACAAGCTTCATGACGAGGGTGATTTCTGCACCTGTGCACATTGCAAAAGCAAAGTTCCTCCCCGGCCTGCCCGATCTTCAGTGATGTCGGGCTGACTTCTGCAGCTGAGTCAGAACAAACTGTTTTCGTGTTCTTCCCACCCCGACTACGAGAGCAAAACTCTTTGTTCTCATGAAGTATGTAACAAGCTTAACTCAAGACCAAGACAAGACCGAGTTCAAGACCAAGACTGAACCCACGCAGGACCATTTTCAAGACCATTACTTTAACCATAATAATGTAGTACAAAATTTGAGAGCCAACAAATGAGACAAGATGAAAGCTGCGATGCAGTAATTCATGTAAAATGAGAAAAATGACTGTCTATTCTGTACAGTACATGGAGATATAATATCTGTAATTTACAATTATTAAAACAAACAAATACATTCAAATTAAAATAGAATTATCATAAAAGCTTGTAATAATACTGTCAGTTTTTTGACTGAATTACGGAAGCAGATCAACTTTTCAATTATATTTTAGTTTAACATAAGTGTCAACATGCAGAAAGTTCAATGTGCCACGTAGAAAAGTCAGTTCTAATAAATTCGTGTGATGTTCTACCTCAATAAATACTGAGAACAAAAAAGCTGAGAAGTCCACATATGACCATTTACAGCATGATGAGACTGTATGAAGATAATCCAGAATGTGCAGCTTTACAGTCACACCAGTGAAGGTTCATAAACTCCTTCAAACTGACATATGCTGTGAAATGTTAGCACAATATTACAAGCAAGTACATTCACATGGCGATGAAACAGCGGCTGCACATTTAAATTAGCTCAAAAGCAGTCAAAGTTTTTGTTATTATTTATCCATCTGTTATATTTTCGAATAAACCACCAGCAGTTTGTGGCTCTGCATGCCTTTGGTTTAATCATAAAGAACGAGATTACAACCTATTCACATCAAATGGGACAAAAATGAAGCTTTCTCTGTTTGTGTGTGTGTGTGTGTGTGTGTGTGTGTGTGAGGAAACATGCAGTAAGAACTTGATAGCTGACAGGTTATTTATACTGTGGTGGATTGACACATAGGAGCCAAGACGAATCGTGATGTCCGTTTTGGTCCAAGGACATCATAAATACTTAGTGGAGGAAAAGGTGTCTGAGGGTTGGGTGGAGGTTATGAGAGGCTGGAGGAGGTGAGGATGTTAAGGCTGCAGTTTATCCAAACCACGCTTCTAAATTTGGGACTTTATGACTCACATCGCTCTCCTCAAGGACCGGTGGTTTGGTGTTGCTCAAGCAGCTTCTGCTGGACAGAAACCTGATGCGCGTTTCTGGAGGATGCAGAAACGGCGCGGACGAGCATGTTGGGATGCCGCTCACGAGTTGAACAGAACACAGCTCTTCAATTTCACCTGATGGTTTAGTTGCACGGGAAGGTGTAACAGAGAGGCTGGGAAGTGAAGGGGGGAGAGGCCGATCCGGGCTTTAATCTACACCGTCCACTTCTCCGGGCCCTCCCCCTCGCCGCTCTGACAGATGACAACTTTATTATTTCAGATGGCAAATCCAGCCTGCTCCCCTAAGTCTATTATAAAGTATGTGGACGGAGCACCAGCCACAAACATGAATAAACACGGCTGTATCACCTCGGGGTGTACACACACTTACAGTCATGGGCCACTGGCAGCAGTCCTCAATGGGACCGGCTGTAAAACCCAAACAGGCTGTAATTTTAATACCAACTGAAATGTGTCCAAATCAGTTAATGAAAAAAGCTAAACTACAAACAGCAGCTTGAACAGCAGGTAAGATTTGTGGTCCAATTCCCTTATACTTTTCTCAGACGGCTTCTGATTGAAAGCCAAACTCTTAAGCTAAAACTGCAGCGGTCGTTAATGTACAGAGCTGAAGTGATGTACTACTTCGCTGCTATCTTTTAAGGCCGTCTTTGTTACCCACAAAGATTTTTTAATGTTCTATTTAAAACATTTGCTTTCTGGGGTGTAATTTATGATCAGTAAAGTACATTTCAAAGATTTTAAAAAACAAAAAAGTGGGTTCACAAATTTTAGTTTATTCAGATTTTTTCCCCCCTCCCATTTACGTTCTGTATTTCATTCACACACACACACCCCTGTTAATGTTTGTTAAATGTGTTTAGTAAGCGTCACTTTGGCCACACAGATTTGCAGCCGTCAACAAGCTTCTTGTATAATTCGGGCTGGTTGTTTGCCTTCTCTTATTATTAGCAATGGTATAGCTCCTTTAAGCTCATTAGTACATCAATCACTGGTCACTGTCTTAGGTACACATGTCCAAATGCTTGCTAACACAGATAGCAAACTAGTCAGTCACACGGCAACAACTCAATGCAGTTAGGTATCCAGATGTGGTGAAGAAAACTTGTTGAAATTCAAACTGAGCATCAGAATGAGCTGCTAATGGGAATTAGGTAACTTTGAATGTGATATATCTGTCACTGCCAAATGGGCTGGTCAGTTTATAATAACTGAAGATCTATTAGAACATATACAGCACCATCTAATGTACCCAGGAAACTGTCAGAAAAAGAGAAAGCATCTGATGAGCGGCTGTTGTGTGGATATAAATCCTTGTTCATTTCAGTGAAGAACAGGCAGGGGGGTTTGAGATGATAGAAAGGCAAAAATCACTTGGTTCAGACCATGGAGGTCCTGTCGTGCTCTGCCCTGTAGTCGTAAGACGCTCTGCGGTGCAACTGTGCCCCCAACCCCTTCTCTTCTCTAAAGGTGCCTTCACATTGAATGCGAATGGCGCCACAATGTCGCCACTTTTGCGTGCCGTTGCTTGCCTGACATTATCGTCGGCCGTTTGCACAGCGGGCGACAAGCCAGAAAACAGCAGTACAACATTGCTATCTAGTGACGCTTTCACTTAACTGCCAATCCAGTCTCCTCAATCACTCTTTACCAAGCTTGCTCCTTTCTGGACTTGTCTCGGTCATAATAACTGGATGGGTCATACAACTCAGGCCGACCAGCAGACCGCCATTATCACCTTGTCTTCCAAGTTGAATGAAAACTGCTTTGTCTCTGCCACAGTCCTTCACACCCCGTCACAGCCACATCGAGGTCTTTGTTGGTTGTCGTGGCTCGACAAGACACAAAAGTTCAGATTCTTCAACTCAAACGACTGTCGCCTCTCATACCTCGAAGATGTCGTGTCGTTTTAATCACCAAAATCATCTAGAATTGCCTCGGTGGCCTCACTTAGCATCCCTTTGCCTCACATGGCTCCTGTGCATAGGGAGATCATGTCGCTCGGCCTGACACATTCGCGTTCAATGTGAACACAACCTCATTCTCCTCCGCTGCAGCCAGGCTCTGCTCAGCGCACGACCGCGCAGTGGACCTGTTGACACATGAACGAGCGCTACAGGGCCAGCCTGCAGACTGAGCAGCGGATGTCCCAGAAAGCCAGGCAAACGAAAGCAGAAACCCTTTGTGGTGCTTAGAACTCAGCAGTCACAAATCGAAAAGACTCTTCCCTCCCAGTTTGTCCCTTGCATTTAACAGAGAGATGTGCGGCGCAGTGGATCTACCCCGTCATGTCATTCGTCCACGACTGCAGAGTAATAACAGGACGAGTGCATGTCCGCGGAGGACTGGCCAGATTTGGACAACAGAGGTCTAGCATTTGACACTATGGTGTCGGAATAATAACCTAGACCCCAGCATCTCAAGGATGAAAGAAGTAATTACGGAGTTCAGGAAATCAAAGCACACACACCAAACACCACACACACAACCCATCAATACATGGTGAGGAGATTGAGAGAGTCAGGAACTAAAAGTCCCTGGGTGTCCACATCTCTGCCGACAACACCTGGAACACACACATCTAACACCAGGTGGGGAGAGCCATACAATGACTTTCTTTTCTCAGGAAGTTAAAGTGCATCCTCTTCCCTCACCAGCTGCTCATGAACTTCTACGGGTCAGTGATAGAAAGACTTCTGGTGTACTGCTGCACTGTGTGGCTCTCCAGCTTTCCTCAGAAGAACAGGAAGAACCTGCAGCAGGTGGTGAGGTTAGCGGAAGTTATTAGATTGTCGCTGCCGTTCCTGGTGGACATTTTCACCTGCAGACTCCAAAAGAAATGCAGTACCTTTGCAACAGACTCCACTCAACCTGGACACATTTTATTCTCCGCTAAATTCTAATAAAAATGGTTTAGGACTTTAAAAACCAAATCCAACAGATGTTAGTTGGCCAAGCTTTCTTGGATTTCCCGCAGGCTGTATCTGTTTGTTTTGAGCTGAAAGTGAATTTAAAACATTTAGAAAGTTTGTGGGGGAAAACGGCAAGCACCAGAATATCACAAATAAACATTTTCTCAGTATGTTTTTGGTACTTTAAATTAATTAATACTAAACATTTTCACCACAGTTCTGTAAGGCGGATATTTTAATCCAATTTTGGATCAAACAGAGCCCTAAAAAATAAATGTAAATGTCTACGAAACATGTAAAATATTTATCTAACCTTTCCTGCTTATGGATAAAGTGCAACCTAAAGAATAATGGGATGAACAAATCAACTGTACAACTCAGAAGCTGGTCATCATCTGCTATTATCAATTGAAACAAACAAAAATAAAATAGCTAATAGTCCTTATCAAGCAGCTAAAAGAAGTTACAAGAATATGCTGAAAGATGTATTTTTTTACACAGTTGTTAATAGGCAGTAGAGTGGAGAGCCACACTCCACTGTTTGCTGTGATTACATGTCCCTTACTTCTTTAATAAAGATAGCCAGTTCTACTTCATGGCTCCATCCGAATATGTCTTTTGGGGACTCTTTTGCCAAAGCGGATGTGGGTCAGCGGTTGCCATGATAAGTGCTGTCCAAATAGTGCAGTCAGTAAGGAAGGAAGTAGGAAAAAGAGCCTGTATAACTTCTCGTTGTTAGTTTAGCATAGGAACCTCATGATATCCCTTACTGGTGCTAAGGAGCTATAAGGAATCCCACAATCCTTTGCGTGACATGATGTATAAACAGAGCCCACATCACAGAAATGAACGAAAATGCCTGGAGAGAAGAGGCCGCACACTTTGTAGTTAATTTTTGGAAGGCCGTAGGCCCTTAGACTAGAAATCTCCATGTGCGTTTCCATCACATAGTGGTGGATGAGTTAAAGACTATCCGAAATTGGCACAGCAGTCCGAAGCTCCTTTCCTACCCACAATTGAGTCCTTACTGTTGACCCATGAAAGGTTAGGGAACAGAAGCTAGGAGATATAATTAGACATTTTCTGATGGAGCCCATGTGTTTTTGTTTACATGGAATTGAAGCCAGTTGTGCGTTCTCCATCTTGTTCTGCGAACCAGTGGCAGGATACAGATTATCTTTGTCTGTTTGGCTTGTGGTTTTTATTACCGCCACCCACTGGACCGGAGTTGTACTGCAGTTTTCCTCATAACTTTCTCTTATGCCATAAGGCTGATTTAAATAAGTGGCGCATAGAAAATGGCAATGCCTCAACTTTTACAGCTGCAGGCTTTCATTAACCCAAGGAAACCGAAGCCCGGGGCTTTACATTGAAAAAAGGGCTGTTGTGGAAAACAATAAGAATACATTCTATTCTACTATATTCTATTCCTTAAGCATATAGTTTTTATTAAAGCACAACTGTATGCATAAATGAACTAAAACTGGAAAATCATCACAAGTCGTGTAAGACTCCTGACCATCAGTACCTCTTCGATCAATTGATGTGTGTGGTGTCACAGTGCGGGACAGCTTGTTGGCAGAAACCCGGTACAGGGAGCCTCGGATCCAGCACATCTCGATCCCCGTCCAGCACCGGCTGGATGGTTGGTGTCTGTCAAAAGGCGCTCGGCGGCGGTTTTGAAGGAAAGTCCTAAGAGAAAAGGAGTTAAAAAAGAAATAAATAATAACATTAAGGCTTTTACACAATAACAGTTACTACTTCAGTTTGAGTGAAACTGTGTAAAGTGTTCAGCTCTTTGGGGGTTTTTCTTGTCAGAATATTATCGGCTCATCCCCCTGTTAATTTCACACCTCTTTCCACCCTCCCACCCCAACCTCCAGCTCTTTCGCAATACCTCCCCGCTTCATTTTATGTTTCCCATCCTGTAGTTGCCCCCCACCCCTCCTCTTCCTCCCATGTCACAGCACTCTGTTAAATTGCTCCTCTAATGGAAAGGACGGCAGTGTGGAAATGGAGAGAATTGAAAGGAGGAGAGGAGGAAATCAATGAGATAATAGGCAGGGCAGGGGGCCAGAGCAGCGAGGTTGGCCCCTACGCTGGAGTGTACAGACCACACACACATACACACACACACTCCCGCTACAGTATGTACAATGCACACAATCACAGCCCTCTGCATCCAGGATTCAGTCAGTGGGCTGCTACATGTGTGCGGCGGTCAGACATGCGAGGCTGCTAGGTGGTGGTGGGGCAGTGCAGGGGTTATGGCGATAAATTGCGCTGTCCTGTCACTTCTATTTGGGGTGGATTGGGGCTGGTGTACAGGGCGCTGCTGGTGGTAATTTGCTGCCGTATTTCAGATGGGCTGGAAATGGGTTTAGAGCGAGAGTTCACGCCTCCCATTACGGAGAGAAGAGAGGGTTACCCCGGACGCGCGGCGTGCACCAAACAACCCGCATGGCCGCTCGACGCGTGCAGAGCTGCTCCACTGCTGGGGGAAAAAGTAAATATCAACTCTCAGCTGCGTTCACGTCCATGAAGCACCTGAGTGTGAGCCATAACTCAGCAGCACAGACACTCAGTTTCACTGCTACAAGATCAGTGGCTGCCCGACACGGGGCAACAGCAGCCAGGGGAGCTGTAATGGGGGCTAATGTTGAAGCTCTGATTGCCACCAAGGGAGGCTTAAACAAGGAGAGGGTGGCCCCCACAACCACAAAGGAGGTTAATGGGGATATGACATGAGTAGTTAACACAGACAGCAGTTAACCCTGACACAGGGGTGCAGTCGGCAGTGGGGGGTGGGGTGGGGGGGCTGGGTAATGCTCAGCGTGTTAGAATGTTCATTCACTGACTTTGGACATCAGAATGACAGAAACACTGATCTCACTGTAGCCTGTGCTGTATTTACTCTCAATCAGGCTTCAGACAAACCATATCTGATATCATACACGCCTTCTTCTTCTCTGATGCAGCTTCAGAAAACAAGAATCCTGTGGACTACACAACTCTCCTCTGCTTCCTTTTAACAGCATACAAGCAGCCCCCCCTCCCCCCCAATAAAAACAGAAATCAAGAACAGAAGCAATGGATGCAGGATGACAGGTAGATTGGTGGACAGTACAATGATGGAAACAGGGACAGAGAGTAAAACGATGGATTACACTTTAGATACAGGGACAAGGAACTATTTAACATAATATAGTTTTTGATTCCAAACTTATACACACTGAGAAAATACTAAAATCTGAATCCATACTGATGAGCTCTGAACTTATGGGAGCTCTGCACTTATGGGAGAAGGGACGAGTCTTTAACAAAATAAGATTGATGTACAACAGCAGTAAATTTATGACTGTATGGCACAGAAAGCACTTCTTTGTCTCATCAGTATACTGCCTTACCACTTGCGTATATTCTGGGTATCCACAGGCAAAATGCACATCTATTTTTTACAGTATGCTCATAGGTGTGTACATCGTTATCTGTTTCCATTTGACACCTAGTTCTGCTGTTGGAAAAATAAAAGTTTGATGTTGTTACACTCACAGACAGCCAGTCATGATCCATGGCTTTTTCAGGCCAACTTTAAATATTCATAGTTAGAAAGTGATGAGATAGACACATAATTATAATATAAGAATTATATTACAATAACACAACAGAACTAAGGACTGAATTTGTTCTTTAGACAAAGGGAGAAGCACTAGAATGGGAGGCAGAGTTTTGGTTTACCAAAGATAAAATTATATCCGTCCATCCACCCAGCATGACGGCCTAAACCAAGCAAAGGATCAGGGAGAGTTGAACTTCCCACAATCCAATGCAGCAACACAAACTTAACAAAATGGAAATGACATCAACACTTTGAATCAGTTGTTATGGTTCAGTACTAATAACAAATTACAAGATGAACAACTGTGTATATAGCAGCTCAATGTTCTGGCTTTTAGAAATTATGCCAACGGCAAAGCTCACATGGTAAAAGGAAATGATGAGAAAGTTAGGATGTGGTTTTCAGTTTCATTGCATTTTCTGATAAGACAAGAATCAAAAACCACAGTAATGAAAAGTTGGATTCTAAATTTTGATGCAGCAAAAACAGCTTCTGTTTTAGCTGGGTTTTGTATGTTTTACAGCTATTTTTCTTTACCCAATTACAGCTAGAGAGGGGCGGGTCACTGATTCATACATTCGTAGTAGCCAAATGAGATGGCTGTGATCACCGTCGCTAGTTCTGCACGGATATTCAGACTTATTTTCAAACTAATACAGGAAGTGACAACAGAGCAAACAAGAGTGAGCAGGAAGTAGCACCATTAACCATTTATCATATAAAATAATAACGCACATATTATCGGTTTCTTGCATGATGAAACACCAGGGATGGGCAATCCAAGGTTTGTAAGTAAAACGTCTGTACAGAGATTAGTTGCAGCCATTTGCTCCACAGCATAGACACAAACTAATGTTTAAAACAGTGGTCTCAAACTCCAGTCCTCGAGGGCCGGTGTCCTGCAATTTTTAGATGGGTCTCTGTTTCACTACACCTGAATCCATTATGAGCTTGACTGCATGCTAGTGAGGTAGTTTAGCTGTTCGATTCAGGTGTGTAGGGCAAAGGCAAAGGCAAATTTATTTATATAGCACAATTCAGTACAGGGACAATGCAAAGTGCTTTACGTGATTAAAATATAGCAAATTAAAACAGAATAAAAGCAAGTAGGAATAAAATGTAGATAGAAATTAGAACAAAAAAGTGGTGATTCAGTTAACTAGAACAGTTGAAGGGAATCCTAAACAAATGTGTTTTTAATCTTGATTTAAAGGAACTCAGGCTTTCCGCACCTTTACAATTTTCTGGAAGTTTGTTCCAGATAAGTGGAGCATAGGAACTAAATGCTGCTTCTCCTTGTTTGGTTCTGGTTCTAGGTATGCAGAGCAGGCTGGAGCCAGAAGACCTGAGTGGTCTGGAGGGTTGATACACCGATAACAAGTCTGTGATGTATTTAGGTGCTAAGCCATTTAGGGATTTATAGACTAACAGAAGTATTTTAAAGTCTATTCTCTGAGATATAGGGAGCCAGTGTAGGGACTTTAGAACTGGGGTTATGTGCTCTACTTTCTTAGTCTTAGTGAGGACGCAGGCAGCAGCATTCTGGATCAGCTGCAGCTGTCTGATCCACTTTTTAGGCAGACTTGTGAAAACACCGTTGCAGTAATCTATTCGACTAAAAATAAACGCATGGATTAGTTTTTCCAGATCCTGCTGAGACATTAGTCCTTTAATCCTGGAAATGTTCTTCAGGTGATAGAAAGCCGACCTTGTAACTGTCTTTAGGTGCTTTTGGAGGTTCAGGTCTGAGTCCATCACTAGGGCATGGGACACATCTAAAAGCTGCAGGACACCGGCCTTCAAGGATTTGAGTTTGAGACCACTGGTTTAAAAATCACCTGGCTAAGTGAATTGGATGTAGAAAAACTAGGCAGGGTTTTTACTTTCTAAAGCCAGATTTACCCACCTCTGGGAAACACTAATAAAAGGTTTGCATTTAGTCTTTACACAAGTTAAAAATACCTCTAATAACAAAAACAAAAATAAGTCAACTTAGATTTTATCTGTGATTACTTGATAAAGTCTCAGAGATGTTATTCATGCCTCCTACTATGTAAAGTTGGTGTATCGTGCCAACTTTATGTGTGTGACAAAAAACAAAAAACAAAACAGGAAGACTATGTCTGGAGGTCAGAGCAAAAGAACTTAAACTCATCAAAACCGAACAGTGAAAAATACAGAGGGGAAAAAAGGAAGAAACAGAGGACGGAGAAAAGGGCGTGAAGAAGCTCCCCTGAGACGAGTGTGTTTGTGTGAGCAGGTGTGAATGTTTGTGTGCGCACTCGGCTCGGACCGTGCGATTTACAGATAAAGGAGAGAGCGATTCAGCACTACGGGAGCCGTTGATGAATGATCTGACTTTTGTTTTAGTGGCAGGGAAGAATTTGGAGGGTCGCGAGACTGCTCAGAATAATGCTGCCCTTGTCTATTTGTCTGCAACCCAAGCATTAGTGAGCTTGTATCGGGAAACAGTTACCCTTGAAAGAAAGCGTTGCAAAAACAGTCACCTGGATAACTGTGAACGCAAGGACCGCTGCTCCTCTCCAGGTGCTTAACGGACACCTAGGCAGCAGAGACGAACCTACCAGGAGCAGACCGTGGTGAGAGGAGCACCCTGGGGGGAATAACGCAGGACTATAAGCGACAGACAAATGACTAATGTGTGATAAGTAATGAGTAAATGAGTGAAGTGGGGAATAAAAGAGGACGTACAGGAATGAGAATCCAGGAAAAGCAGGAGAGAAGTGAAGAAGAGGGAGCGCTGCTTCACTTTATTGCCCAGTCTCTTACATCCTGTGCTGATCGATACTGAAGCACTAAAGAAGATGAGCGTTCAGAGCAGGCGTGTGTGTGCGTGTGTGCACAGATATACAGCATACACACTCTCGAAGGGATTACATTTATGGAATCGTCGCCATGTCACAAGCTTTGACATGAATGCATGAAATAACGTGTAAAATGAGTGATAGAAATGTTTAAAAAGAAGCAGAAATAAAGGAGCCATTGAGCAAACAAAACAGTGGCACGTTAAGGACTGCCTAAGAGGGGTGAAACAGGGAGGGTGTGAGAGCGATGAAGAAAGGCCCGGCTTGTAATTTATCCTCCAGAGTGCATGCTTTACGGCTTTCTTAATTCAACTCCTGATACTATTAATGGAGTTAATGTTGAGATTATATCTATTTTCTAGTGGCGGGGCCTGAAATACTGCCGCTACCCCCCCTCTAGTCTCCCCTTTCAAACTGCCACCTAGCAGTAAATCACTTCCTGGCTTCACCATCTTCAGACTAAAATTAGGTAACAGCATGGCATACTGGTAGAAAGGCACACTTCTGGAGGTACTGAGGAATTTCTGAGCTCCTGTGCACAGAAAGTTTGGACCTCTCATGACTTCTTTAATTGTTTTACAAACTTTCCTTTAGACACCAGTTAGGTATTTAGAAAGATAAGATGGGGTATGAAATACCTTCAGGATTGACAGTGGCAAAACGCATAGAAAGAGTTACACCCTAAATTGGTAATAAAGAACAAGGAAAATAAATACAGATTATATACAAAAAAGCGTAAGTTCACCCTTACAGAGAGAACGAGACCATTCAATAAAGTAAAATCTTTATCAGCTAAAGATAACCGGAAAGCTTTAACAATTTAATTAATTATACAAGCGTGATTAAGAGTAGATTAATGACCGATTTTTTTTGTCAGATGAAAGACAGTCACTGTGGCGACAGTAGGGGGTTGCTGGTTCGAACACCCACACCGAACATGTCAATCGTTGTGTCCTTGGGCAAGACACTAAACCTGCTTTGCTTGCTGGAGGTGGTTAGAGTCTCTGGTGGCGCCGATTATCTGGCAGCCCGGCTTCTGTCAGTCTGTGGCTACAATATAGTTTCCCCACTGTCAGCGTGTGAGTGAATCAACGTAGTGGAGACACTTTGGGTCCTCAGGACTTGACAAAGAGGTATATAAGTAGAGGCCATTTATCATAATTAAAGTCAAAACATTATTATTTTTACAATGATTACATTTCTATATAATATATTCCTCTCCTTTTTTCATTAAGTGTGCAATTCATTAAAAGGAATAAGAAAATAATAAATTTAATTTAAAGGAGCTGTGAGTAATATATTTACTGTAAAATCAACCTAAATCATTCTCATTTGTCACCTGGGATGGAAGTAACATTCTCTCTAAGCAATGGGTCCTCTCCATCAACAATGACTTAGCCCTGTTTTTCTCCTTTCAAACCTAGAGGTGTATAGAATGTGATAACCTTAGTGTAGCTTTTAAAACTATCCTAGATTCAATTGGTTTTGCTCAAAATGTGCATAAACCGACACACTCTTGGCTTCATATTTTAGACCTTGTGCTGACATATGGCATTGATTGCGAAGAATTAACAGTATTTCCTCACAACCCTGTCCTATCTGATCATTTTTAATAACATTTGAGTTTAATCTAACTGACTTCTCCACCCCCAAAAGAGGGTTCCAATATAGTAGAGCTTTATCGGATAATGCTGCTTTTAATATCTTCAGTATTGTAGAAGAACCCTGCGGATGGCAGCAATGTTGCTTTTTCACATTCATAAATAGATGTCTTTGTTAACGGTGTGACTTTGTCATTGCGTTCTGCATTAGACACTGTAGCTCCCTTGAAAAAGAAGGTGATTATTCACAGGAAGCTGGCTCCCTGGTTTAATTTAGAGCTGCGTTCCTTGAAGCACAATGTTAGGAAATTGGAGAGAAAATCTATTGTTGTATAAAAAGACCCTTCGCAGAGTTAGAGCAGCATATTTTTCATCATTAATTGAGGAGAATAAAAATAATCCTAAATTTCTCTTCAGTACAGTTGTCAAACCTACTCTGAGTCACAGCTTCGTTAATCCATCCACTCCCTTAGCTGTTAGCAGTAATTACTTTATAGGATTCTTCATAAATAAAATTAATTCCATTAAAAATAAAATAATTGGCATCCTCCCAAACATGATTACCTCGTCCTCAGTAAGTGAGGCAGCGCTGGAGGAATCTTTAGAACCTGCGCTGTGTTTGAACTGTTTAGAAGCAGTAGAGGTTTCTGAGCTATCTAAAATTTTAGCTTCATCTAAACCTTCTACCTGTATGTTAGACCCGATCCCAAAGCAGCTGTTATTAAACCTTTACTTAAGAAACAATCTCTTGATCATGCTGAGTTAGTAAATTACAGACCTATATCTAATCTTCTTTTCTTATCTAAAATGTTTGAGAAAGTAGTTGCTAATCAACTTTGTGAACATTTACAAAGTAATGACCTACTTGAGGAGTTTCAGTCAGGCTTCAGTGCTCATCATAGCACTGAAACAGCTCTGGTGAAGGTCACCAATGATATTCTCATGGCCTCAGATAATGGACTTGTTTCTGTCCTTGTCCTGTTAGATCTCAGTGCTGCATTTGATACAGTTGATCACAATATTATCCTACAAAGACTTGAGCATACTGTATGGATTAAGGGGTAAGCATTATGCTGGTTTAAATCTTATCTACCAGCAGGTCTGCTGGTGGTTCCTAGAGTCTCTAAAAGTAGAATGGGAGGCAGATCCTTTAGCTATCAGGCTCCTCTCCTGTGGAACCAACTCCAAGTTTTGGTCCGTGAGGCAGACACCCTGTCTACTTTTAAAACTAAGCTTAAAACTTTCATTTTTGACAAAGCTTATATTTAAAGTGGCTCATGTTACACTGAGCTACCTCCATAGTTATGCTGCTATAGGCTTAGGCTACCGAAGAACATCATGGTCTATTTTTCTCACTCTACTGAGTTCTACTGTTCTCTAGTTTTGCATTGATTGTCGTCATTTCAGCTTTTAAATTTTTGTTCTCTCTCTTTTTTTTCTTCATAGTAGGTACACCTGGTCTGCCGTTCTGTTACCTGTGACATCATCGAGGGAAGACGGCTTTAAAAATTCAGTATTGATCCAGTAACAGATTACTGGATCAATGTGTGCTTCTGTGCTTTTTTGTTTCTCGTGTTGTGTCTCTGCTCTGACTTCTGTAACCCCCAGTCGGTTGAGGCAGATGACCGTTCATACTGAGCCTGGTTCTGCTGGAGGTTTTCCTACCCGTTAATGGGGAGTTTTTCTTTCCGCTGTCGCTTCATGCTTGCTCAATATGAGGGATTGCTGCAAAGCCATCAACAATGCAGACAACTCTCCCTTTAGCTCTACGCTTCTCCAGGAGTGAATGCTCCTTGTTGGGACTTTGATGCAATCAACTGGTTCCCTTATATAGGACATTTTTGACCATTCTGTATAATCTGACCCAATCTGTATAATATGATTGAATTTGACTTTGTAAAGTGACTTGAGATGACATGTTTCGTGAATTGGCGATATATAAATAAAATTGAATTGAATTCAACTGAATTCTGTTAAATGCTTAGATCAACAAAAGGCATAATGTACGTTTTTTTTAATAATCTGAAATACTGATAAATGTATTAACATATCTTGTGCTCAAATTGTGTCTTAAATTGTAAACTTATTTCTATCAATGTTCTGAAAGTGCTAACAAAGAAACTGTAGTTATACTGCAGCTGGATGTTGAACTATACATCTTGTTGATTTTAGGCTGCTTTCACATATAAATCAGTTTGGGTCAATAAAACATTACAAGTTGCTTGTTTGGTCTGCTGTTAATTTGCAAGTTAATGACAATCCAAAGTGTTATTGTGGAAGCCTGTAAGAGCAGAAGCTAAAAGTCTCATTAATTTTTCCCATAGTCAATGTGATCCAGCTTTGAGTTGCCATATATTTACTGAGGCGTTGATCAGCAACAGACCTGGATGCTAAACTATCGGCCCAAATGATTCATAACTGCATTTGAGAATATTTGGTGGACTAATTAAAAACAATGGCATAATATCAATGCGGGCATTAAAGATAACTCTAAACCTGCCTTTGGCAAGTGTGCTGACAATCCCCAACTTTAAATGTCTGCAACAACAGCACTGCATTTCACTTAACTTGACTCTGCCAAGGCACTGGGAGTGTTGTTGCGTACTGACTTTGGAAAACAGATTTCTCAAAGCTGGCAAGGTAGTATTTTAAACTTGTGGCCACAAAGGAAACGTCTAGCAATGATATTTCATCTAGGAGATCCTTGCTGTTTTCAACAACTCTACCAAGCTTAACTGAAATGATCATTCAGACTGTGGAGTTGCTACCTTAGAACGCAGAGTTTCAGAAAGCATAACCATCTTGCGGTCTACATTGCATACACAATGTAATGCATACGATAAAACAGAAGGGTATTTTGGAATAGTTTAAAGGGACGTTCTATAGATAAGGACCGCCACCTCCTTCCTGCTTGCACTGCCAGTGGAGCCCTGTGGGTTTGTAGCAGATGTTAGGTGCAGCTGCCTCAGAAGCGCAACACTGAGTTGACTCTAACCAGAACCTGATCTGATTGTGTCCAGGAGTTCGTCATGACCACAACCGAGTTGGAAGAAAAGGCTTTTATAACATGATCATAAAAATGGCAATGAGAAGACAAAATACAAAGAGGATGAAAGACCTGAACTTTATTCCAAAAACTTCTAGCTTCAGCACCTATTAGCATAAAAAGAAGACAAGTTTGTAACTTTAACTCCGTGTGAATGGAGAGAATTAGGACGATACAGCTATACATGATGGATGTCATAATGAGCTTCACCATTAAAACACAGAGGTGTTCTTCATTTAGTTTAATGAGGCAGACCTCCTAAACTTAGTTAACACAGAAGTATTTTGAATAAACTATCTGCATTGGAAAAGGTTTTAAAAGTCTATTTTTTCCTACCAAAAATGCTAACAGGAGGTGTAAACACACACGAGAAAACATGTGGAGGTGAAAAATCAGTGATTTTTATAAAAGTATTATTCCATGCTACACAATAATTATAACCCCGTTAGGAGACTAAAACTATGCTGTCCTTAATTGTATCTTTACGACATCTAAGCTTTAAGGACAAAAATAAATAAATAATCTAAAGCCTCCACTAAGCATTGAAACAACATCAAGTGTTAAGTCACCAGTTAAGGCTGTAGTTTTTAAAGCAGTGTGTGGTTCAGCAAGGAACATGCACACTGATAAGAGCTGAAGACCTATGAGGACCGGGATCAGTAGGTGTGATAGGCCAAAGATAAAGAGCAGCACTCAGTAGTTAAGAGCAAAGAATATGAGCTCATGCACCACTCAATAGCATCAAACTGATAAAAGGAGCTGCTGGTCTTTGGAGTTTAACTGATAGATAAGCTGGAGAGATGAACGAGGAAAAGGGCCCCGTCCCTGGGGACCTGACCTGTCCCCCTCCCTCCCTATCTCTCCTGCCTCACTTGTACACACATGGCGATATTTCACAGCATGTCAACGGGCTCAAATTGAAAATCCCTTGATGAATCAATATTTACTGCAGCAGCTAAATGAATAGTAATAAGTCACCAGAGGCTGCGGCCAGCCACGCTCCAGGCCTCTCTTCTGTCTCACCAAATCTGGATTATACAAATGATGACCCCCTCCCCCACTTCCTTCAAACCCCCAAAAATCAACTTCCCACAAGAACTTAAAAAAAAAAAAAAAACAGAAGCAAAGATGCTCTAATTTGTCTGGATGGGAAAACTTTTCAAAAAAGGTTCCCTGAAAAATTCTATAGTGCTTACGTTTTAAGTATCTCTTTGCAGAAACTTGTCAAAAATTATTACATTTTTGTGCAAGATTAGAGAGCTAAGACTGACTGGTAAGAAAATACATTTCTGTAAAATACCAAATTTCTTTACTGTTAGATGAAAAAGTAAAGATTATCTTTTAACCCCTATTATATCTTATTTGCCCTTTTATCTGCTTCTCCTTATCATCAGTATGCATGACACGATCATGGCTATTCTTCTGAAAAGCTTCACAAGTGACTCCCCTTTAAAGTCTCCATATATTTAGGGCATACTTTATTTTCCAGAAATGTGTTTCCTTTGGCTCTATCTTGTTCTCTAAATAGTGACACGATGCTACTTGTGTTTTTTTAGACAGCTTAGGTTAGAGTAAAATCATTTTGGAACCTGGTAAAGAACAGATCACTGAGCTGTTAAAACCCTAAATTGACTGAAAAGCATTCACACTGAAAAATTAAAAACTGCCTTTAATCCCCCAGCAACCAGAACCATTGAGTCAGATGGCAATCTGGAGGTGATCTCGCTCTAACACCAACAATGGGAAGCTTGAAGCGACATTAGTTTGCCACATTTGATCCAACTTAAAATAACTAAAATCACAAGTTCATCACATCAGGAGCACAAGAGGAAAATAGTTACCCTTTGTTTGAAACATGAAAGCCAAACCTAAGTTTGCCATGGCTTCTACAAATATCTTCTATAGACAGATACGTCTCAAACTAAATTATTTGGACACAAGAACAGACAACCTGTTTGACATACCCCAGACACAGCACTCAGGAAAAATAACCTCATACTAACTGTGAAGCAGGGAGCTGGAAGAGTCACGGTTCAAGGACGCATTGCTCACCATCATAGAATCCAACATGAAGTATACTATGTATCAAAGTAAAAAACTGAGACCATATGTAAAAAAAAATAAAGGCTGAAACAGACCCTGCAACAAGACAATGACCAAACACATACCAGCAAATCCAACAGGAATGGGCCGAGAATTTAGAAAGAGAAATGGAAAGTCTTGGGCTGAGTCAAAGCCCGGATTTTGAACTATATCAGATACTATGTGGTGACTTGAAATAATCTTCACATGCAAGAAATCCCTTAAACATCTACTCAGCTGAAAACAAGGAATGTTTTCAGATTGTTACAAGATGCATTTGACAAAGGGGTTATCCTAGGTTGTCCTAACTTTTTTCACAGCTAGAAAATGCATTTCTGTTGACATCTTTGTTTATTGAGTTAGACAACGTTCATTGTTATAAGTGATCTTATAATAATTTGGTAATTTGTGATTTTGATAGCTGGGCTTAACCTGGCCAGCCAGATTGATAATGTGTAGCGCTCTAGTTCTGCACATTATCAATCTGGAACTGCTCCATTTGAATATGTTTGGGGAAAGGAGGGAATTTCAGCAGAACTCTCTGAGCTGATAGGGTGGAGCAACACTTAGTGCCAGCCTGCCAGAGGTTGGTTTTAGCCAATTACGGAATAAAATTAAAATGTAATCAGTAGCTGCGACGAGAAATCACAAGAAGGTAAGTTAGGCAAAAAAAAAAAATCCTTGATTCTGACAAAACAGATGTGATAGCAGCAGCAGCAACGCGTACGTCCTCCTGCGCTGCCATGTTGGTGTTGGTTCGGCTGTGGGCTTAGCCCCTCTTTCTTTCGTCACATCGGTATTGTCCCGCCTTAAACCCCAATACTGCAACGTGATTGGTCCAAACCAGAGCGGTACAAGATGAATTGTCGTGTGTTTGTGAACGTGCAAATACTGCGAGAATTCATCTTGCGGGCAAGGTTAAATTGGGCTATCAAGGGAATGAATTACCAAAATGAATCCAAATAACATAAAAGAGGCTCAACATTTTTTAGACTGAATTATCTTTTAAGCAGTCATAACAATTTCTGGATAATTTTTGAAAACTATTGATAGACAATTATAGTGGCATATCTGAAAGACAATCAAGCAGAGACATAAGGAGAAAGCTCTACTTCTAGTGGGTGGAGCTTACTGACGGGTGTTACCATAATTCCCTTCCCGCTGCAGATGCTTCTGATATATAAGAATGTTTATCATAGATTACCTGGCCGACTGGATCTTCCTGGCTCGCCAGGAGAGCGATGGGTTGTACTGTGGGCTGTGTATAGCACTTGTACCCGGACGGGTCACCATCTTGTAGCGCGTCCTGAACACACGCTTGGAGGCGGGGCTTGGATGGGATGGGGAGACAGTATCTGTGGACAGCAGTAATTAAGAATGGATGAGTCTGACCACACACACACACTCACACACCACAACATAGGCCACAGTAGAATTTATCCAGTCAGCACATCAACGGAAGCACATTCGCATCATTTCAAACACACACACGCACAGGTTTGAAGACTCTGGCAGGTGTGCTCCTTAATAAGCTTCACATATAAAAATGAAAGGGAATAATAGAGGCAGAATTTTTATGAGTCTAATAAATCATGTGCTCTGTCTCTCTGTGCTGTGCCTTCATCCCTCCTGCCCAGCCTCCCTCCTTCCTTCTCACTTTAAGTCTCATTCGTTATATCATTTTACAAATCCATCAGAGAAGACGCAGAAGACTAGAGCGATTGGAATGGGAAAAAAGAGGGAGCGCATGTGTTTTTATTTATTTATTTGTCTGCATATCCATCATGTTGTTTTATGAAGGCCTTGCCCGGATGACACGCCCATACAAAGAACTGAATTTACATTGTGGGTAATCTGAGGTCCTGTTCACAGTTTACTAAAACAGAAAACTTTTCAGAAGCAGAGTTTGTCTTCTCAAGTCTGAAATGTAAAGTTACTGTGGGTTGTTGCTTTAGACTTGATATACGCTGCAAAAGATGGAAACAAAGGTCAAAAATACCGAAGACAAATTTTGTACAATAGTAATGACAAATATTTCTTCTTCTTCTGAAAGAGAATGTGTGGCCATCAGTTTGTGCCCCCAGGTTCAGCTGCTGGGTTATGCATTTAAAGCACATCAAATCAGAGAAAGGCTTATCAGGATGTCCACCTCTAAATGGCATATAAAAGAAGAATGTTTTAGATTGGCTTAGTCCTTAAATCTATTTGAGATGATGCATAACCTTAAAAAGGCTATTCATACTTTAAGTCATCTTAATAAGGCAAATTAATGTTGCTTATTTAAAACAACAATGCAAAAGAAGAGCTGGTCAGAATTCATCTGCATTAATGTAAGACACTGCCTGTGCAAATTTTTGTTATTCTGGTCATCACAACAGTAAACAGGCTTAAACCGAAGGCAACCGGACCAAGAAGCAATAGCTTCTAACGACCCAGGACAGTGATGGGTGGGTCGTTGATTTACATCTGATGGACGACAGGCCTCCATGTCCTTAAAAACAGCAATGCACCAACTGCAGGTTGCTCCAGTGAGAGCCACCAGAATTGACAAAGACTCCCGGAGAGGTGTCAAAACGTTTTCAGAAAGAACTGAGCGAAAGTCCAGTTGCGTCCGATTTAAACCTCTTTGCTGATGTAAGAGACTTTTTGCTTGTTAGTGGAAACGATTGTTGATGCCAGTGGTTGCCATCAATGGGGCCAAAACCATTAATTAGGACTAGGAGTAAAACTGTAAGTACTGGTCTGTGTGGGTGGGTTTGTATTACACATCATTTTCTAACTGTCCACCATCTGTGACAGAGAAATCACAGTCCAGGAAAGCCAACCTGCCATTTTCTTTACATCTTCTCATGTGAACTTTTCTATATTTATTCACAGAGTTGATGTGATTAGTTAAATGTTGTACTTCCTGAGATTTAATTTTAACCCATGTGTCATCAACATTCTTGAACCAATGGTTTTGTGGTATCCCCTGAAAAGGACTTGCCATTTGACTCCCATCACCACTGTAGCAAAAGTAAGGAGTCATCAGGACTCTGGATCACAGACCAGACAATGTCCACACAAACACAGGAGCCAGGGAGGAGAAATCTCACACAAGATAGGCCCTGGATAATTGTGGTTATCCCAACTGGGCTTTCCTCAAAGCAGACAAGAAACCTAAACAGGGCTACAGCCAGCCGCCTGTTGAAAATGAGGACCCATGTTGCGGGAGTTTCAGGGAAACTGAGACGTCCGAGAGGCTTTCAAACCCCAAAGAACATTAGGGCAAAGACTGGTTCATCCCAAAGGGCGGGTCCCCAGGCACAAACACAGCCATATTGTGTATGCTGTTAATTGCCAGGAAGACTTTGACCAGTTATACATCAGAGAAAAACAAAAGAAGCCACTGGCCAAAATGATTGCGAAGCACAGAACAGCAACATTCTTAGGCCAAGATTCTGCGCTTTACACTCATTTACAAGCCAATGGTCACTCTCTCAAGGATGAAGGTATTGGCATCCTGGATAGGGAGGAATGTTGGGTTGAGAGAGAAGTAAAAGGAGACATTTTTTGAAGAGAAACTGGCCATTGTTAAACAGGTGTGGAGGCCTCCAGGTCCAATTGCCCCCCCCCCCCCCCTTACAATGCTGTTATTACAAGCTTGACCAACTCACCTGATGTGCATTCATATAAACAATGCACATCAGAGTTACATGTTGTAATATATAAATAACAGGGCATACTCAGGACCCTGCTCTACCTCAGTTCACAACGGAGCTATGAGCGTGCCAGTGCAAAAAGGTATGAGATCTTTACAAAGAGCATTTTCTTTCACAATACACACTTATCCTACTGTGTATATAGTATCCAGAAAAAAAAGCAGCAATTGGAGGGTGCAGATTAATCAAATAATTTCATGTTAATAATTTGTAGTATGATTCAGAACCCAGCATTTGACTGATTTAATTGCAGGGTTTTTTCTTTTTTTGATACACAGATGTTTTTTATAACACATTGAAAGACGTTTTACAATGTTTATGGTTTTACAAATAAAAAGTTAAAGCTCTGCTTCAAAAACCCTTTTATTAGTGAGCTTGGATTTTAAGTGGTATGAGTATCAGCAGCGCAACGTTTTTGTTCAAATAATAACACTGTCCAAAATGTCATCTTGTGCACATCTCCTCCTTACCTTTACTGATGACTCTGTGAGATAGTCAGAGACAGCACTCAGTCTTCCTAACTAGCGAAGCCCACAGAGCGATCAGAGGAGTGAGAGAGGGATAACAGATGAGTTTATGCAGCTGATGACAAGCTCTCTTTGTATCCACTTTCGCACAAGTCTTTAATAACCGAAACCATTTTAATTGGTATTCAATAAAAAAGCGTGACCGACAGAGCTCTGGTAACAAACAGTGCACTAATTTCCACTCTCACACCTTCTGCCTCCCCTCCCGGGCGCTGGTTTCATTTGTCGGCTGTGTTGCAGCTCTGAATCAGCAGGAGAATCCATCTCAGGCAAACGTTTAGCTCTGAACAAACAGCAGGGTCAGGGGAGCTGCTGAAACTTCCGCTGCAAAAACGCACTATTCATTGTTAGTATTTTATTCTGGGCTACATTACAGCCCAGAATAAAACAACGGCCAGTCTCAAGCATTCGTGTCAAAAAAAAAAAAAAAAAAGGAGAAAATAGAAGTACAGTCTATATTTACACATCTACAGCTTCACGATAGTCTTCAGTTTGCCAAGTGAAGGTTTCCTATTGGTCAAATAGTGAAAATGTTTGTCAATTCTTATTTTAAACCTTTAATAAAGTTCAAATAAAAACACAGTAACTGGTTGAATGCTTAAATACCATGAGTTTACAGAGACAAATTATTGAAGGAAACTATTTGAAGAAACATAGCAAATGGTAATACAGGCTGAATAGCATGTTTTTCTTACACGAAAAACTGCAGCAAAATACACAGCCACTCAACATTTTAAAAGGGCTAGATCAGATCGTTTTCTGAAGTGAGGTTATGAAAAGTAGTTATCAGCAATCAGTACTTTATCTTCAGTAAAAAAGTGTTTTTCACTGCAGTTAGTTTGTACAGATGGAGTGGCAACCACTAGAACATATTTTTACTTCATACAAAGACTTCATATCAGTGCTGTCAAATGCTGCATTTGAAGATTTTAGACCTCTACAGTTGCTAATGATGCTGCTGTTTGGTTAATGAGTGATTCCTAAGTCAAAAACACTCATGTAACTCTTTAAAACTACTTCCATTAAAGCTACAAGTTTTATCAGCCTGCCTAATAGGCTGAGACTTGCTACTATTAATCAAAGTTCACTCACTAAGAGCTGGGTATTACTTTGTAATTTGTTTAAAGATATGTTTTAAAAAGGTCATTAAAATCCCAAATGTTGAGTGATATTAACTGACTGAAGTGCTGGCATCCCTGCTGGATAGCCTCAAGTAGTGATCTTGTCAGGTTTCAGACAAAGTGGCTGAATACGGTTATTGTATTTGCTCCATCAGGCAGACTGTGTTTGGAGACTCTTTGGAATTTAATTAGTAGTTAAATAAATGAAAAAAAATGTAATAATTATTCATACCCCAGGCAGATTTAGGTTTAATTTTACATACATGTTTCTTCTGACTGGAAGTACTGTTACAATTTGTGTGTGGCGCAGCCAGAGATCAAACTTGACTCTGATTAGGGGACGACAAAGAAGCCTTCTTACCTCAAAGAGTTGGAACTCATCACCAAATATAAAATTTAGGATTTAAAATCATGTGGAAACTTTTTAAAAAAACTGTGTATATGAAATATAAATATTAAGATTGTTGTAGCGCCAATAAAGATTTGTCCACTGATTATTAGGAAGGGGATAGATCAATTTTGACATGCAATTTTTAATAGAAATATATAGATGTGAAGATTGAATGTAAATGGAAATACAATTATTACAAACATGAGTGTCAGTCCTTTGTTTGGCATGTAAACCAGACTAGAAGGACCGCAGGTTCCATTTAAAACCTGTGGTCAAACAAGGTAAAAAAGCAGAAGAAGACAGATTTTGGAGTTTTGAACGAGGGTTCATTTATATGTGGGTTCTCTGGCTTTAACTTAAAAACAAAAAGAGACAAAAACATTTGGACTTATAAAGGAATAGTCTTAAAACTCAATTATTTAACAATATTTAGTTTTATATCACTCACAACCATACATATCAGGATCTGGAAAAGGATCAAATTTAAGTCCACACATTAGCAGACTTTTCAAGAAACAGTAGGGGGCCTGTAGTTAACTTCATTAGATAGATCGTAAGGGTTAAAGACTGTGTGCTGGGTTATCAAAGAACACAGCAAAGGAAAGAGAAAAATGTGAAAGGCGGCAGTACTGCTGGTTTGTAGGGGATTAGCTGCCTGGCTTGAAGTCACTTGTTCTCCCACATTCCATCTGTATTGCAGTCAGTGCGACTTGGACGTCCAGCCAGATGACAAATAGGGCTTGTCAAAGGTGTTGCCATGATTCCCACCCTGCAACCTCGTGCATGCCCCCCACCCCACCCCTCCACTTCTAACTTGCACCTCAATCTGTCTCTAAGTCTCGCTGCAGACATCATGATGTTCGCCATGTTTGGGGAGCTAACACACAGCGGTTCCACTATGGCACCTGGCTGTATTGTTTGTCCTTTGATATATATTTGAGTGTGTGTGTGTGTGTGTGTGTGTGTGTGTGTACATGGATAGATGGACGGTACTGCGCTGATTGTAAACCACTGCAGGTTGTGTTGGTTGAGTGGCTCTGGGAGCACTGGGGTCTCAATCTTCCCCTGAAAGACCATGACCAATGAGCATGTGAACACACACACACACCTGGGGTCTCAATCTTCCCTTAATAGACCTTTGACAGCGGACTGCCTTGCAAGTGGCGCTCGGCTCTCGGGAGACGCAGGCAGCTCGCGCACGTCCATCCATCTCTCCCTGGCGCACCGCGGTGAATCCACAGATAATCTGCTCCCGCCGCCTCGCCCATGCTCTCATCGCTCTGTCTGTGACCAGGCTGCCATCTCGCCCTCATAAAGGGCTATTTCAAAACGTTTTCTGCCCCACAGTCCCGGTGAATGATGGAAGGCTCTACTCGATGGTTAATTTGTTTTCTTTAGATTGACAAGTAGGTTGCTACTAGCAAACTATGAAATGATGCCGGTTTCTATGGCATCCTCCTACCAATGTCATTTCTGAAGGGATATACCCTTTTATTAACCTTGGTAAAAATGTGCCGGCAGCATTCTAATATATCGAAAATATAACCACCACAATCTGCACAAACCGACTTTATGTCATCTATGATTACAGGTCTGATCCTCTTCCATAAAACCTGCTTTAAATCCTGTCGAAACTCAAAGAATACTCACTTAAATGCTGTTTTGCCACCCCCCAAAAAACCTGAGGGGGTGTCGTCTTAGACCCCCCTGTCTAAGACGACTGAGCCTCGTCTAAACGGTGTGGACTAGGCTTTGAGAAAAGTTCTGGCTCTCCATCTTTCAGCCCTCTGACTGGGGCGGCTGACACTGAACATCCAATCCTCCATCCTCTTACGGATCTCGTAGAGGTTAGTTCCCCCGTACCTGACGGCTGATTCCAGGGAACAGCGGTCTATGCGTGCCCCCTCCCTGGAACGAGCCGATGGATAATAAATCTTATTATTGACAGTGTCTGTTCCTGCTGCCATTCCATGCTCCCCTCCCCTGGGGCTCATCTTCTGACTCCCACGGCTCTAGCGCTCTCACAGAAGACAGCCGTGTCATGCTAACATCAGATTTAACAAGGGAGTTACCACGATTTAATAACTCAGTGTGAGCCAGCACGGGGATGATAACATGATCTCTGCGTGTTTGACACTCTGATGCTTTCTGACAGACTATCTGGAGGTGTCAGGAGAGTTTAATGCCGAACCGTACCAACAGAAAACTTCATTCCTCGGTCTTAAAAAAGCCTACATCCCCTTACTCATGCTGCATTAAATGTTTGAGCCATTACTGTTGCTTAAATAAGGGCAATAGCCTTGCTTTGGAGCTCTAACTTGCCTTTTACATTTATGAATATACTGATGCACCTTCGGCAAATACTTTGTATAAATATTTTTGCTGAAATGACGTCTTCTCATCTGACATCATCTGGCTCTAAGTGCAGCATTGTTATCTTGCTGGAATTTGATACTCGGATCTGAACAAGTTCCCTGTCTCTGGAGACAAAATGCCTTTCCGCAGCATAACGATGCCACTACCATGTTTCATCCTCCTAATGATGTGTTCAGGGCAATACACTGTACATGTTTTCTGCCACTATTAGCATTTTGTAAATAGGCTATATATAGATTTTACCTGATAGGAACAGCATCTGCCACATGTATGGCATGTCCCTTACCTGTTTTGGAACCACGTTTAACTAGTATTTTCTTATGGCTTTCCTGCAGCAATAATTCTTACTCTTCATTTTATATATTTACTTTGAATGTAGAGGAGACTAAGTCACAACCTGGCTATATCTGATCAGCTGCAACTTCTAAGGACTAAAAAGTAAAATATAATAGTTGTACAAATAAGGGGCATTGAGGGGCCACTGATTCCCAAAACTAAATACTTTAGGTCATACCTCACATGAGATTAGTTTACTCCAGCAGACTTAAAACACAAGTGGTTTAAGACCACCAGTGTTAAATGTAAACATAATGACTAACAGGTGGTTCAGCTGCTATTTGCTTGAATTAAAATGTATGCAAGTTATATAGAAAAACACTTATATTGACAAAAAAAAAAAAAAAAAACATTTTGCTCCAGCTAGTAAATGTGCGGCAGGATTTTAGCGGAATACTTCACATCCATGTATGCAGAAGAAGTAAGTTGGCACAAACCGACAGGTCAAAGAGGCCACCCTAAGAAATAGTAGATCTCTGGCATTTGCTGAGCAGATGATGCCAGCCAGGGTGGTAGTGATGTCACGTCACCTCACAGGGGCGATGGTCAGGGCTGAAAATATGAGCGTGCGTGCATGTGCATGTGTGGGAGGGCTATTCGCTTGTGCCTCGTCCATCATCACAGCGGAGCCATCAGCTGTAAACGACACCAGCTGAACTGGAAAACCTCAGGCTGACCAGGGCTAGTAGGGCGGGCGGACTCCTCCACTCAAATTACAGGAAAAAGGTTGTTGCACAAAACAAAATGGATAGAAACTGTGTAAGAGAGAATGATAGTACTATCTGAATCCTGACGCGTCTAACAGGCATTTAAAAAGTTTCTCAATTGCAGTACTAACATGTTTTTGGTATAAACATGAGGTGATCAGTGTGAGCAGATTAAAAAAGTAAAATTAATTGCTGTCAACAAGTTATACCCATTTTTAGTGTATATTATTAATTTTAGGGCACTTTTTTTTTTCTTGATTAACATAAACTTAGAGAGTGTGTTGATCTTCATAAATCAGAAAATGTTGAGAAGAAGCTACTAAGCTAAATGTGCCCACATAGTTAGAGCACTGACTATGACGATAAGGGTGGATGAGGACCCAAATGTTGATATACCAACAAAGAGATCTAGGAGGATGGTGAAGAACATCCATCCATCCATTTTCTAACACGCTTATCCCTTGTGGGGTCGCGAGGGGTGCTGGTGCCTATCTCCAGCTGTCAATGGGCGAGAGGCGGGGTACACCCTGGACAGGTCGGCAGTCTTTTGCAGGGCGGGTAAAGAACATAAGAACATAAAAAGTAAAGAGCAGTATTTGTGGGGCAGCAAGTCTCCAGGACAACAGACACGGGCCTATCATGACAAACATGGAGTTTATTAAATATAATTGGGGATGAAGGGGTTCCTACACATTTTTATTAGCAAATTTCAGACTTTTCTAAACTCATGTTTCTTTGAGGAAGATGTGGACAAAATATCAGCCTTGAATGTGTCTGAGATACTGCAGCTGTCAGGTCGTTCTGACCGTAGGTTCCATAAATACTGAAATAACACAAAGCTGAAATAGGCTTCCTTTGTCTAGAGGGCTATTTGCTTGACTTTGTGCCATCTGGGGGAGATCACTCATTATAAAGTCTCTACCTCTTTGACTTGACAAAAAAAAGGATGCATCTTACTTGACTATATGCAGATTCAGGACAATATATAACTTTACGCTGGTAGCAGTGTAAAGTAAAAGGCTCAGATCCACTGTTAAGTACTGTCATGAGTCTGTGATGCTCTTCCAAAGGCCCGGTGGACCTAGCTGAATGCCAAGGCATTGTGAACTCTTTGAAACACTAGGACATTTTAAAGAAAAATATGATCTGCCAGAGAGCTGAAACTGGGCTACCCTGTGGTCTTTTACAGGACAATGATAAAAAAAAGGCCGACACAATAAATAAGTGGTTCCCCAGATAAGAAAGAAGTCCAAGATTCTTCTTGCTATCTCAGCCCCTAGACCTGAAGCTTTGAAAATGTATGGGGTCTAGGACCCTGGATGAGACCTGGGCATTTTAAGCCTGAGTGCCACATCTGGCACTTTTGATATCCTCAACTGACCCAGACGAAAAATAGAAATAAAACATTCATAAAGTGGTAATTATGTTCGCCACTTTAAATTTGCTGCTTCTATTCTGAAAAACTCAGGCTTTTACTTTCAAGACGTTCTTTTGTCACCCTGGCACAGCCCTGCAGCAGTACCAGGATTGCGAAAGACAGTTGTAAGCAGGCCCTGCACCGGGCACCAGAGAGACATGACGGTTAAATATAAGCTCATGATAAAAATAAAGATTGACTTAGTGTTTATTTACAGAAGCTAAAGTTGTGTGCTCAGGTTATGGAAAACAAAGTCAGACTTGTTCTCAAGAAAAAAAGCAATTTGAATCTAAAATGTCAGACTCGAAATACAGTGAGTAAAATATAATTTAAGTAAATCTAAAGTTTTAGATGTTGATATCGTGGGTCACAATGTATTGCTCAGTTTTAATGTCTATATTGGGTAGAAGGCGATACAAAACAGCACAGTTCACCATTAAATGTTCAAAAATGTCCAATTACTATTTTGAAACAACTTATGTAAAACTAATAGTCCGGGCTTTAACAGAAGTGTTATTTTTGTGTCTATTTCCTTAAAGATGACTGCCCAACGGTCAAAGTTTCCTGTCTCTGTATGCTCCAACCTTGTGCAATGTAACAGGAGAAGACTAAGTGCCATCCTATAAGGCAAAAACAAGTTGTACAAAGTATTCACAGCAGTGGTGCCAATGCCTGTGGAGGCAGCTTTAACCCTGAAACAAAACATATTTGATATTCAGCTTTTAAGGGATTAGATGAAAATAGTCTGTGGTTTCTTTAGTAGGTTAAATAAGTGATCTTTAAAAAGTAAAAGTCACCCCACTTTCTTGATTTTAGGTGCAATCAGTCTCAATTGTAATGTAATTTAATAAAGTGTGGATGTAAAGACCAAAGTAACTAAACATTAGAAGCACTATCCTGAAGTATTTCCTAATGTTGAGCAACATGCAAGGAGTCCACATCCTCGATGAATAATTAAAAAACAGCATCTATGTGTTTTTTTTTCCAGAGCAGCGCTACATTCCTGCAGCCATAAAACACATCAATAACGTAAATAAGACATGATGAAACCTTGCTTTCCCTGTGAACTCAACCTTGACCCCGACCTAACCCTGAGAGCTGCCAAAATCTTTAGCCCTGATCAACATTCCCTCACTTTATGACCGCGTCAAGCACTTCTAGTCGGGTCCCGTGACGGCCGTGCCGCACATGTAAGAGTAATGTCTGGTCAAAAGGATGACGCTGGCTGTCAATCAGCAGGTCCCATTAGACACATCGGGAGGAAGAGCCCGAGGCTTTGTCCACTTAGGAACAACCATTATTACATAAGTTACAAGTGCATCTACAGTATTTGTGAGCGCACACTGTGGAGGTATTTGTGAATGGAAAGATAAGTGTGGCTCAAAGTGTTTTCTGTGAGAGGCTGGGCCACTTGGAGGTTAAGTGAGAGAATCCCTTAAGGACATGACAATATTTCACAAGGGATGTGAACTTCTGCCTTGAGAGAAATATGTCAAGACCTTTAAGCTAATGAACAGCCCTGAGATCACTGACAAGGATATATTTCTGTTGAAAATGAGAATTTTCGAAAAGCTAATATTTTAGCAAAAAATAAAAAGAAACAAATCATATTAAAATTCAGCCTGTGTTTCTCCATTTTTATCGAGGTCATGAAAAAATAATTACACCTAATTCCAGTTTTTCAAGACGATTTAGGAACTATTGATACATTTTATTATTTCTGGTAATATTTCTGGTAAAAATATGAGAGCAAGGCTTAGTAAAAGATTGTCCATAATTCATATTGACTCCAGCACAAATGTAGTACAATTTGGATCAAATCAAAAAGCATATATCTAAATGTAGATTTTCCCTAATAGAATTGTTGCTATCTGTTCAACGAGATAATAAGATTCAAGGTAAAAGACTAAGGACTAAGTTTTCTCCTAGATTTCCTGACAGTGTCATGAGTTAATGTGTGATTTTCCGCCTTGGAATTTTTGTTGCAACAAACAGAAAAGGTCAGTTTTCTTGGACAAGTTGGCTGACGAGACCGTTGCACTGGAATGAAGCAACACTAAAAAAGAAAGGATGTTGGTGTGACTCCATCATACTGACGGGTAGAAGACACATGCAGGACCCTGCAGTTCATCAGTCACCACACACACAGGGAGGAGAGGTGAAAACCTGGTGTAGATTTAAAGCAGAACTGAGCTTCTGGTTGCAGACGCCAGCGTGGTGCGCATCCATCATGCTGCTGATTCTTAGTGAGGTTAGTGAGTGATGAGCCCCAGTCAGCTGGTCAGACATCGAGCCTCAACTTCTGTTTTAGCCACAGATTGAGAGACAAGGACGTGATGTACAAGGCCAATGGGAGACACGGAGGCATCATGACTGTGTCAAAGTGTTACAAGAGAAGGGAGATTGGCCACAGGTCAGAGAAAAGCAGAAGGCAGGGTGTCGAACTAGAGACACCAGAGGATGCTACTGCACTAAAGAGCATTTACAGTTTCCCCTCCAGAATTGTAACTGAAAAAAATATAAGTGTGAAAAAAGCATAAAAAGCAATGTTCTTGCATGTTTAGAAATTCAAAACATCTCTCATATTAATACACAATAGACACTGGCTGGTGGGAGATTTTAATGGTATTAAAAAACTAACAGAAGACAAGGCAAGATTATCTATAAAGCACTTTTCGGTAACAAGACGATTCAAAGTGCTATAAAAGTGTAGAAAAGACCACGGTTTTACGGAATCACAGTTTTTTCCAAAGAAATATTATAATAAAATACATAATACTAAACACATTACAGTTTTCATTCAAAACAAAGAAGCAACACTTATTTCAAGTGCCACAAAAAGAGCCCAGGGTTATGAGTACCACATTTAGGATATTAGCTTCTAACTGTTATTTTCTTTTTTTAATAAACAACCTTTTTATCAAAAACATAAATGAAGTAGTCAACACATTTACTAATTTTCGATTGCTTATGTTCGCTTCTACTTAAGCTAACAAGCGTATTCTTGCTGGTAATTAGCATAACCATCTCGTCAGGGTGTCTGTCTGCAGTCGGCTGCTTCATTTTTTAATTTTTTTGGCTGATTGTTGCAAATTCTCCTCATTCCCCTTCTAGTCTCAACACGGTGTATATATCCCACCAAACATCATTTTGGAAACCATTTAGCAAAGTTAAGTATGAAACATGCCTAACTTTGCTTATTTCCAATCTAAATACATACTATTTTATCAAGGGTATTTAGAAATTAACTATTCTACCCTAGTGTAAAATCTATTTGACCAAAATATAAAAGAAAATATTTAAAAAGTATAGTGAATGACTTTTCCAGAAGTCACTTTTCGAATAACTGCGCATGCACACAACCTTCAGACCCGCTTTTCCTCTCCTCAGAGGGATCGCGTGCAAGAATCTCCCAAATACAGTCTGGTCTTGCTTTTGGCGATTCTCAGCCATTTTCAAAGTAAGAGAGAGCGGTGAAGCTACAATGAACGACCGAATGACCGAAGCTCATTGGATACATAAACACTAGAAGTGCACATGCGCAGAAGAAACTAGAAATTTACGAGGTACTGCCGTTAGGTGAGCACGTCACAATGATTGGCATGTAGTATTATCATTTGTTGTAGTTTTTTTTTGTTCTTTCTATGCACAAACATTTATGTTTTGCAATTTTTTAAATCAGCCTACACAGTTGCGCATTTGTTTAAATCTGAATAATATGCTATTTTTAATAGACTCAGACAGCTTTATTTGTCATTTTTGACAAATAAAGCTGCTGAACCTCTTCCCAGAGGGCAGCAGCGAGAACAGTCCATGGTGGGGGTGTGTGGGGTCCCTGATGATGTTACGGGCTCGGGCCATGCAGCGCTCAGATGAAATGTCCTTAATGGAGGGAAGAGGAGCCCCGATGATCTCTTCTGCTGTCCTCACCACTCTCCTCACGTTCTTCCAGTCAAAGGCATTGCAGCCTCCACACCACGCAGAGAGATAGTTGGTCAGAATGCTCTCTATGGTGCTTCTGTAGAAGGTCTTGAGGATGGGCGGGGGCAGGCGGGCTCTCCTCATCCTCTGCAGGAAGTACAGTTGTTTCTGTGCCCTCTTCACCAGTGACGAGGTGTTCACAGACCAGGTGAGGTTGTCCGTGATGTGCACCCCCAGGAACTTGGTGCTGCTGACCACCTCCACAGCTGAGCTATTGATGAGCAGTGGAGTGTGATGAGGCCGGTTCTTCCTGAAGTCGACGATGATCTCCTTCGTCTTCTCCACGTTCAGGATCAGGCTGTTGTCTCTGCACCAACCCACCAGCTGCTCCACCTCCTCTCTGTAGTCCTGGTCATTGTGGTCTCTGATCAGGCCCACCACCATTGTGTTGTCAGAAAACTTCACGATGTGATAGTGGTGAACCTGGGGACGCAGTCGTGTGTCATCAGGGTGAACAGCAGGGGGCTCAGGACGCAGCCCTGAGGGGAGCCAGTGCTGAGGGTGATGACATCAGAGGTGTTCTGACCGACCCGGACTGACTGAGGTCTGTTGGTGAGGAAGTCTAGCAGCCAGTTGCGAAAGGGTGTGCTGAAGCCCAGATGTTCCAGTTTTCCCACCAGATGCTGTGGGATGATGGTGTTAAACGCTGAACTGAAGTCCAGGAACAGCATTTGCACGTGCGTGTTCTTCTCCTCCAGATGTGCCAGGCTCAAATGAAGAGCAGAGGAGATGGCGTCGTCAGTGGAGCGGTTCCGCCGGTAGGCAAACTGGAACGGGTCGAGTGTTGGGGGGAGGTTGGAGACGATGCGTTCCTTTACCAGCCTTTCAAAGCACTTCATCATGATGGGAGTCAGTGCAACCGGCCTGTAGTCGTTGAGACAGGTGACTTGAGGTTTCTAAATAGCTGTAGAGTATTACTTGTTTTATGTTGTAAATTTGCCCTTACTGTAAAGTCTTATTTTTTATACATTTGTTGTTGTTGTTTTATCTTTGTGTGTATCTGCTTGACTTCATTTGGATTTCATTTTGCTGCTGGCTCACCTGAATTTCTCCACTGTGAGACAATAAAGGACATTTCTATTAAATTTTATTCTCACAATTTTACACCAAATTCTTTCGATATTTACTCTGATTGTGAAGCAAAAACCGAAACTGATTTTTCAACCCTTTTTTGGCAATAGGACTACCTGAGATTAACACAAGCATTAAATATGACACATATCTACTCATTTAACCTGAGCTGGAATATCCCACACCGATTCCAGATTCTACAGCTCAACTCTATTTTTAACACAGCTATAATATGACTGGTGGCACACAATATTTTTTTAGACCCTCCGACTAGGACCGAAAAAAGGTTTAATAAGACACAGGGAATGTTTACATATCCATTATGCACTTCAGTTCTCTCTCTAGTGGTGTATTAAAACAATGCCTGACCAAACTGTTCAGACTGGTGATCTGGACAACATGAAACGTACAAACAACAATGAAACCACTGCAAAGAGAAAATGTGGCCCAGGTGCATTCAGACTTTCAATAGTAAGGGGTTCCTACCTATCAGAACCATTTCTGAAAGTCCAAAATGAATCTGAAGGGTCTAATAGAGGGTTGTGCCTCAAGTCCAAAGCATGTGTACACTAAGACAACGTGGCCTCCATGTGTTAATGTAAAGGTTTACATGTCAAATAATCCCAAGAGTATAGCTTTCCAGATGACCCCAGGTCAATGAGGCTGATATCTGACCCCTGGATCTATGTGTAACGAAGAGACCTCCCTGCAATAACTAGAGAACTTGAGTCTTATGGTTCACTTTGGCTCTTGGCCTTGATCAGTTCCATGAGAGGGGTCCAGGCATCTGACATTACCGAAGTGAAAAGTGAAGATTCATGGGTTAAAGGTCAGCAAGGACAAAAGGGGAAGATCGGGAAGACTCTGTTCGTCCTGGGTGCTAATTTGGTAAGGGCGCCGAGGTTAAAGGGCTTTCACTCTCCTCTTTCTGATTCTATAGAAGAGCAGCAGACGCACTGAGAGGGACGGCCTAAGAATAAACTGACTGCTGTCAGACCATTTCTTTAACTAATTCTCTCTCCAGGAATTTACTCGATTCTGCTCACCATCTTTACCTTGATTAGTAAGAGTAGTAAGTAGTTAAGAACTCTAGGTTGTTACCTTGCATGTCTACATATGTGTCCTTAGCACATTTTGCCCTTCTCTTGAGCAGCATCCTAAACCACCCATGGCCCCCAGTTTTTACGGTGGCACTCTGGGTGCAGCTGCCAGGGCCTAATTGGTCCCTTTGGGCCCAGAGGGAGCTGGCAGCGGTCCGCTAAAGTGCTGATCACAACCAAGAGGAGTGGGCATCTGCTAGGAGGAAACACTACTGCTGCACCGCTGGCATGAATACCCACAAACACACACACACACATATACACGTATGTAGCAATGCACACAGTGAAAGGTCTTTCAAAGTCAGAGCAGGCTGTAGTACAGCATGACTGAATGCAGCACAGATATGTTTAAATTAAAAGCCTTATGATTCATAACAGGGAATCATGGAAACATGTAATCTTTTTAAAGATGTTTTTTTCTTACATCTTCTTATCCAACATTATACATGAAGCAACAGCATTATGTTACAAAAACGAATGAACCTATAAGAATCTACTACATCCACCACTGTGTACAATTTATTTTGGCCCATCACATTTTTTTCAGGATTAGTAAGGTCACTTTGTTAAAGATGACTCTAATAACTATTTTTCAAACAGATAAGATACAAGATATCAACCGTTTCCATTCAGCTATATAATCCACTATTATCTTTACTGTTCTTAAATCGATGACTGTTCTTCGTAATGTTTAAACAATAATCAATTCACTCAGTTTTTTTTTTAAACAGTGAATACGATATAAGGTGCAGAGGGTGGATGGACCCATTAGAAAATTTAGATATTGTGCGACATAATCAGGATTTTTAATCATATTTATCAAAATATGAACTTGATAAACAAGGACAAAAACAAATAAGAAAATAAAAAATGATAGTATTTTTCAATCCAATTCAATTCAATGCTGGTGTCATAAATCTTATCTGAGTTAAACTGGAAGGAAGCGGTTTAACTTTTCCTACATAATGTAAGTCGAGGTAAATAATTCTTAGGCTTATCAACAATTAGTGCCAAGGTCTGAGCAGGCCCTAATTTAAGTTTATATCTGAAGAGCAACGAGATGAGGTGTAAAGCTGGATGTGCTATTTAAATTTTGCTCTCAAATCCATCCACTTTTCTAATTCTATCCAACCCAAGGTTATTTATACATCACTTTCAACAACCACCACAGGACTGCTGGACAAAAAACGGTGTTTAACCCAGAGCACAGAGTGTTCCACTTCACCCCATTTGGCCATTTTTGTGGTATGCTGAGGGCAACAACATGATTATTAGTAAAAAGCCACAATTCTAGTATATCTTGTGACTGACATCCATCCTTATGACTTCATTACGACTGTCTGAAGGTTTAGCACACATATCAGGTATGAGCATCTGCACTGAGACTCCATCGAACCAGCTGAACACTAATATTGGCATGCAAAGAGTGAATTCCTGACTGGCAATTTAATAACTGCAGCGTTCCAAACAGTGTTAAGCAACATTAATTTTGGACGCACTAAGGTGATTTTTTTTGTTGTCCCTGACACCAAACTGTGACAGATTAGGCCTTTGTTGATACAGTCCTAAATCCAGTTACACTCACAGTCATTTAGACGCTTTTAAACTCAGTGGCTTTAAAGTCTAGAAAGTTAACACGTTTCGTTAGCATTACATTTTCTACATTATGATTGTGTCCCAGTTAACCCAGTCATCATTGAAGCTCAAGATCCTTCGGATGCCTCCATCTGGTTTTCCACAGATATTTTATCTACAGGACAACCATAAAACGCTGCTTCAACACAGGTTGACTTGGTTAGGAAAGCTGCTATAACCTATGTGCACATTTTCAAAGATTTGTGTAAATGCATTGTTATTAGAATTTCAACAGCATTGTTCTGGATTAAGAAATAAAACACTTTAAAATTTCCATAATTATTTCAGCCTTTATAAAAATTCCACCTGAGGAGAGGAGCTTAACAGCTTAACAAACAATTTGATTTTCTTGTCTTTCCTGGTTTTACATTAAGTTTAATTTTCTTTCTCTAAATTGGAGTTTATATTATTAATGACGGCCGTTTGGGTAATGAGTCCAGCATTACTGCCATCGAACAAGATGATCAATAATATCTGCTTGTGTCTCTGCAGAGACAGAGTGAAGTATTTAACAACCACACACACACACACACACACACACACACCATAGGTGCGTGCACACACAGACACAGGAGCTCTGTGGACAGGAGACAAATTAACCACTTCCAAAGAGAGCAATTCACAAAGGAGCAAAGGACAATAAATGGTCGATGATCAATACCGCCTGCTTCACTGGAGCGCCCACACAATATCAACATTTAACACAAGTGCACGTGAAAACACACAAACATGTGCGCCGCATCCCAGTATAAAGTTTGTGTTTCTCTGTGATGGAGAAGGTCTTAACTGATGATACTCTGATCTTTGAAAGATATGTGACATCCTTCTTCCGACTCTTGTTTTTAAACTCGGTTTTACTACTGAAACTACAGTGACAGGAGACAAAGTAGCCATTTCCCCCAGAGCATCACCACGGACAGCGGAAAATGAACTACCCCAGATCAATACGGCATTCTCTCATACAGTCGCTGCCGTTTTCTCCAAAGCTGCACAGTTAAACAAGGCCCACTGCAAAAAAATAGACCAAGTTTTATTTGTTATAAAATAAGGATGCCACCCGTACAGTGATGTGGTTGATTCAACTTGTCCAATGATTAGGATTGCTAAAGATGTTTTAGATGGATTTGCAAACAATTTGTAAATGGAAATGGGCCTGACTGAAAGTTATTGATAACTTGCGTGGTCATTGTGATCGCTGTGGACACTTAACAATCCTTACATAGAGGAGCATATATCTTTATATATGATTTGCCAATGCAAAAAGAATGCTTGGGGCTTTCAGTACTTTCTTTTTTAGGTCCTCATTACTTTAGTTCTTTCAATCTTGCTGCAAGGGAACTTGGAAACCGGATCTTTATGGGACCTAGTCACATACCGTGACTATAAAAACCTACAAAAAAACATATATTCATCTTTAAATAAAACAATATACACCAAGACATTCATCCTGACAGTGTTTACTTAGTGAGGGGTAGAAATTCATAAAATAATGTGACTAGAACCCTTTAATGTTTACGATATTTAACAATCCTTATATATAGGAGCATATTTTCATGTTATATAAGCATGTGGCATGTGTTTCCCAAAGAAAACAAATTATGTTTACTGTTTTTACGCATACATTTTAAAATAGGTTTCTAAATTATCTCATGGAATTAGCATAAAATCACATCAGAAATGTTGCCGAGTCATCAAAAACAGACTAAGCCTACTGCAAACAGCCCTGTCCAGACAGCAGGAAGGAATTTTATATGCTGACAAATCGTTTTTGAAAAGTAATTGAGAAAAAAATTAAATTGGACATTAATTTTCTTGATCACATTTGCCTACCACATTGGATCAAGAAAAAATATATATCATGCCAAATTAAGATCAGTTTTAATTTCACAACAAGACAAGCTATTGTTCTCCTCTGAGCAAAAAAACACAAGTCCATCACTATGAAGCTGCTGATCCAGCAGGAAAAATGAAAAGAGACCCCTCTGCTGCCTCTTTGGCAGGAGTCCGAAAGGGAGTATCTGTTGGTGCATGTGGATATAGGTGCTGTATGTAGACCGTGCACATGACTCTTGGATCTGGCTGCACATCCTGCCCTACTCAAAGGTGAGAACTAACAGCAGAGACCAGACCTCTTGACTTTCCTGCCAAGTTTCCTTTGGACCAAAAAGTTGCAACAGAGTCCTCACCGTTTATCTGCTGTAGCCGATCAGTGTTTGCCGCTGAAGTACTACAGACTGCCAACAGCTAAACTAGAGTAAAGAACCAGTAACCTGTCAGGTTTTCAATTCAACCTGGCAATCTTTGCTTCCCATCTTCACCTCTGTTCAACTGAAGAAACAGCCATTAAAGATAACAAGAAATACAAGCAAAGATTAATTAAACAGATTAGTTATGAGCAACATAATGGGAAACAAAAAAACTAACAGAACCATAGCAGTAAAACCTATGAAATGTACTCTGTCATCAGCAATTAAATAAAAGAGAAGGAGCTGCAGCAGCCAGTGCATTTTGAACATATAAACTTTAATCTTCTTAACATATAAACATATAAAGTTTAATCTTACTGTTTTAGCATTTGCAGGAACTTACAACATTTAGTGTGAGATGGTATCAGCACACAGCAGAAATGGAAATGATTATGCATGATGGCTACATATCGAGCTGAATAAAAAGATGACAAACTGGTCCTATTAAAAATAACTAGTGATGGCCAATAGCAGGAAGGCTCGAACAAAAATTTTAAATTGTGCTCCTTTATCTTCTTGTAGAGCTTAAGGGGAAATAATCAGCCAAGACAAGCATCAACGGGTCAAAGCATTACAAATACCGGAACTTGTAGTTTCTTTTTAAAATAGAATAAGAAATCTTTGACTTATTTCTTTGACAGGGTTCCAACAACAGCATGCCTGCACTTAAAATACAATAAATACTTTGAGATGGAAATAAAAAGCACATTAAAAGACATGAAAGTAAACTGTTAAAAGTGTGTAAAAGTGCAGTTCTTGTGTTAAAGTGTTCAAGGTGGATACTGGAAACAGGACAAATGACTTTTTGTAAATAGCTTCATAGGTAAAAGGGACCAGATGCTTAAATCATGTGCTGACCAGCTAGCTGGGGTCTTTCTGGACATCTTCAACCTCTCCCTGCAGCTCTCCATGGTTCCTGCCTTTCTGAAATCCTCCGTTATCATGCTTGTCCCAAAGAAACCAATCATCACCTGCCTCAATGACTATCGTCCCTCCGCTCTGATTGCCGTCATCATGACGTACTGCGAGAGGATCCTCCAAAAGTACAGCAAGGATGCCTTCCCTGCTTGCCTGGACAGCCTGCAGTTTGCCTACAGGGAGAATCGCTCCACAGCGGACGGTGTCTTGTTAGCTCTACACTCAGCTCTGACTCATCTGCAGCAGCCCAACGCCTTTGTTAGGATGCTCTTTATGGACCTCAGCTCAGCATTCAACACCTTGCTACCAGACAAGCTGGCTCTGAAGCTCCACAACCTAGAATTATCCACACCTCTCTCCTGCTGGATCAGTGACTTCCTCACAAACAGACCCCCGGTGGTGAGGATAGGGAAACGCACATCTGCCCCACTGATCCTCAACACAGGAACGCCGCAGGGTTGTGTCCTCAGCCCTGCTCTCTTCACCCTTTCCATCCAGGACTGTGCTGCTATCCACCCCAAAAACACAGTAGTGAATTTTACAGACGACACCAATGTAGTGGGTCCCATCTCCAACAATATTGAGTCCCACTACAGGAATGAAGTAAGCAATCTCACACAGCGGTGCTCCCGGAACAACCTGATCCTGAACACCAGTAAGACCAAAGAGGTAATAATAGACTACAGGAGGTCCAGGAGGACTAAACAAGCTCCTTTCTACATACAGGGGGAGGTGGTGGAGCGTGTGGACAGCATTAGCTTCCTGGGCATTCACATCTCCTCCGACTTCTCCTGGACTGCGAACACCTCCCACTTGGTGAATAAGGCTCAACAACGGCTCTTCTTCCTTGGGAAATTGAAAAGGTCTCGACTTCCCACTAAACTGCTAATGAAATTCTACAGAGCTACCATAGAGAGTGTTTTATGTATCAGCATAACTGTACGGTATGGGAGCTGCACAATTCAGGAGAGGAAGGACCTAGCACGGGTCGTGAGAACAGCGCAGGGGATTGTGGGATGCTGTCTGCAGGATCTAGACTCAATTTATGCAGAAAGAGTCCAAAAAAGGGCCAGACGCATCTCCACTGACCACGCGGTAACACCCGGTGGCAATAAGAATCTTTTAATATAAACGCTTGTCAGGCTCAAGTTATTCCAAACTGACCAGAGTACATATGTGCGCCCGACGTAAACGTGACGTATTTCCTCGTTGGCGAGTGGTGGAAATACGTCGGGGAGCAAAACTGTCGGGGCTCCTGATACAACCTTTCAGTTCATAAAAATAAAAGAGCTCAAAATTGTTGCTAACTCAGTAACATTTCAACCGTAATTAGAACCTGGTGCAAGTCCAGCCTAGGTACTCTGAAGACAAACAAACTCGTATAATTCTGCTTTGTTTACTATTTTTTCTGTTTAGCATCAACGGAAGTGCTTGTTCTTCTGTGTTTTTTAGGGGGATTTGAAAACTGTGCATGTCAGAGTGGTTCTATTCTGAATAAAGCCAGGCACATCATGATCGGATTAACTGATTGTGTGCCGATGTAAACAGTACAATCCGATTATGTAATCTGAATACATTTTAATCCGATCGTGAAATTTTGTGCATGTAAACATAGCTAGTGTGCTCTTTAAAAGACAGTCTTCTGTTCCAAGAAGACTCCACCTGCTTGCCCTGGATGCCGAATGGCTAAAAGAGAGATGACCTGGCATCTTTATCTCCGTCTCTGCTGCTCAGCTCTTTGGTCTTCTTGACATTCAGTTGCAACAAATTGTCATGTCAAACTTTTTCCCAAGCTGTCCACTGCCTATTGGTACTGTGGCAGAGCATCAGAGCCAGTCATGTGAGTTACCTCGGCCATGTCGTCTATGGATTTAAAAAAGTAAAAGTGCTTCACTGTTGCAGCAAATGCTGTTGGTATACACAGAAAACGGAACAGGAGATAAAACACAACCCCGAGGGAGCTCTGTGTTTAAAACCATCTTACTTGATTTAAAACCATTAAAAAGGACCTGTTGTGGTCTGGTCTGTAAAAAACTTTGAGTCCATAAAAATCAGTGATGGGTGAACCTGTGGGCGCAGAAGGCACTGCAGTAAAATGCTGATATTTACAGTGTTAAAAGCAGTAGAGAAGTCCATGAATAAAATCCTTGTGTGGCTGTGTAGAGCTCAGGTGTTTGGTAATGCCGTCTAAAAACGCCACGCTCGAATCTTTCGCTCCATCTCTCACCTTATAGATAAACTGGAGTGGGTCCAGTTTGTCCCACGCCATCCTTTTAACCTAATCAAAGACAGTTCTCTTTTAACCTAATCAAAGACAGTTCTCTCTATGCATTTAAATAAGACTGAAGTCAGGCGCCACCAGTCTGCAAGTCTGAGGAGGGGGCTGATTACAGATCTCTTTCACTTGTTGGGGACAGAAGCAGAATCCAGAAGCTGCAGAAACAATCTGATGAGAGGTTGACTTAGTTGACTGCAGCTATTCTTCAGCACCCTGCTTCTGAGCCTGTCAAGGCCAGACGGTTTTGTGTGAGTTGAGTTTTGGAAAATGGAGATCACAAGGTATCTGGCAGATCCAGGTCAATGCGTTGCTGTTGTTGGACTTTCAGTTAGTCCTGGCTCTTGCTTTCATCTACTGCACCAATTAAAAAAAAGTCCTTTAAGGAAACATCCTAATCAAGCTTTGCCCAAACAGCATCAACAAACAACTTTCAATGAAGAGCAGCAGCTCTCTAATGCTAAGCCAGGCCACCTTAGGGAGGATGTTCATTTTAGTCACCCGCATCCAGAATCTGGTTCTTTTAGTAATTATCCATCTTTAATGATCAAATGTCGAAAGATTGAAATCTGAACATAGGTACAGCAGTGTCCCATCCTGCCATCAGTCACAAACAACACATGAAGAGATCATCATCCTGGTTACTTAACACCTGGCTGCAAGTCGCTTAAAGGGCATGTTCAGTTAGTCACGCTACGCCGACAACAAAACAAGACGAACGTATGCAAGGCGCTTAGCTTTACTGAGGCAGCGTTTAAAACTGAAACCAGGCACAAAAGGGTTCTTTCAGTTCTAAGCTGGTGTTTAAAACATGTCACGCGAAAATCATCAAATTCTCAGCGGAAGATAAAAGAATAACATCCCCGTAGGAGTGGCTGAGTCTAAAGTCACAACGGCAACAGCTCTTATGTTTTGTGTTCAGCCCTTTAAGCAGGTCAACAAATATTTATTGTTCTGGCCAGTGGTAGCTGTTATAAATACAACAGCAGCAGCTCTTAGTCCCAGCTTGACCCGGGCCCAGCTCTCCATTGCCAACCCTGCTGGCAGGCCAGCAGCAGGAAACTGCAGCATCCAGCCCTGCAGTCACCACGCCAGGGTGGTTACTCTACTACCAGAAATGCCACTAGCGCTAATGCCAGCCTACTGACAGCCATGTCAATGACAGCAAGAGTAAATCGTAGGAGCAGCATTCAGCTGGGTAGTGAGCTACATCACAGCGCATTCAACAGTTACAAAAAAGAAAAAGAGCTGTAGAGTAAAACCTTACTAATTAAATAGGCTGAACATTAATTATTCAACCAGAGAAAGGGAAGGCCTCCTGACAAGAGGAGCAGGCTCTGAAGGCGCTTGAGAGAGGAATGATTGGAGGGGGGATCCTCTGCTCCTCTCTGGCTATAAAACAATCTGCACCCAGCATGGCTAATCAATAGAGCCGCACAGGAATTAGCAGCTGTCTTAAAGCATTCTGACGGACAAAGACAAATAATCATCCATTATTAAATAAATACAACAAACACTAGCACTGGACTTTGTAAAGAGGAGAGTAGAGGTTGAATGGACAGATGTACACAAAAGTGAATACTGGAGAAAATGTATCAATGGAGTAGAAAAGAAGAGGCTCTACTTTTCTCCAATGACTGAAGGCAAAAACGACCAGATTTAAAAAAAAATCACATCTATGTTACAGCATTGCAACTTAAAGTGACGTAAGTCAGAAAATAAAAAAAACGATTAACCTGAGGTAGATAAAGAACATGATTAATTTATGGAACGTTGCTAAAGTATTCACACACAAAACATCTGATCGTGTTTTGTTTAATTAATTTTGTGTGATAGACTAAGACATAAATGGTACATGGTGCTAGACATATAAAATTACCATATCACTTGTTCGCCAGAAACATCATGATAAGTATTGTGATTTCTTGTGATTAATTCTAACAGAAGTCTGGAAATCCCATAAAAAACACTTTTGCTGAAAATATACCCGTAGCACCAATAAAGTTTAACATATTTTTCAATATGAGTTACAATTTTTTCTGAATGCTTAAACTGCTTTGCACTGAATTTTTGATTTTGTATCACACACATTGCAAAAGTGTAAGTACAATCCACAGCACAGCACACCTTTTGTGGATCTGTAAACACAACTCACTGCTTTACAATCAAATTCTAAATAATCAACACACTCCTAGCAGCACATTTATGGCAATTATTTTCACTCTTTTACGTGAAAACTATTTTAGATAATTAGTTCATTTTGCAATCAGCCTGAGCACTATGAATAAACCACAGATAAATCACAGTTCTTATCAGAATATTGTATTCCCCAATGACAATAAGCAATAAGATGATTGCCCGTTTCTACAGGTAAAGCTGTCTGGTGGGTCTACTTGACATCCTCAGTGTCCGATGACAGATCAACGGTCAGATGTTCCAGCACATAAATTATTTCAGCAATACAACTTTTAACATACAGTAATACGCCTGTGCAAATTCTCAGTTATTCACAAACAAGCTTCAATTGGAGACAACTGGACTTTCGCTCAGTTCTTTCTGAAAAAGGTTTGGACACATGTCCGGGAGTCTTTGTCACTCCTCTTTCAAACCATCTGTTCTCTTTCTCCAAAATCTGGACATCATTGTCGTCAAATATGTGTCCTTTGCTCTTGAGGTCCAAATGAACTTATGACTCTTGCCCTCCTTTACTGGGCCATGTGTTTATGTAGGTGTTTGGTCTCTTTTAGGGCTCCTACATCTGAGGAACCAAAGAACAACTACATAAACGCATGGCACAGCACAGGAGGGTCCGCAGCACATGGCAAGATTCAGCAGTCCATTCGAATCAAGATTCAACAAATCACATCAAACAATAGCCTGTAACGACCCAGCAGAGTTACGGATGGGTGGTTTACTTGCATCTGGCTTGGAAAGCGCCTCGGATGATCGTCCTCCAAGTGGTTAAAAACAGCAGTGCTCCGACTGCAGGCTGCTCAATGTGAGCCGCAAGAACTGACAAAGACTTCTGGATAGGTGTCAAAACCTTTTTCAGGAAAACACTGATCGAGAGTCCGGCTGCTTCCGATTTAAGCGTGAATGGTAATGAGCTCAGAAAACTTTTGAAGAGTTCTTAAACACCTTGAGGGGCCATTTGGGATCAAAGTTAAATTTGCAGACGCAGAAGGACAGAGCCTTCTGTTCGTTTGGTGCACATTTTAGAACGCCATCGAGGACCCTGACAAATATGCAGTCCAGCCCAAAATTTGCAGACATACCACTGGTTATTGTGAGGTCAGCGAGGTACTATATAGCTCAGTTGCAATCAGGTAAAGGAACAAAGAAACGATGACAGAAATTGTTCCAACTGGGGAGCATCTAAAGGAAGGGTACGGCCCGCTTTGGAACGCAATCAGTGTGCTTGCAAACAAAAAGGTCACACAAAAAGGGAGAAATGGAGATTAAAGTTTAGATTTAAATGCTATTAAAGACTATTGGGACTCTCTAAATACCAAAATGGCTTCAAAAGAAGCAAAAAAAACCAACAAGCGGTAACCACGAGTTTAGCAGAGATACTTGGAACGATGGGAACAGAGCACTGATAGGGGAGCCGTCAGTGGAGTTCAGTGAATAGCTGACCAGAATAGCACTGGTCAGGGAGTAAGGGGTGGGGGGAGGTGGGGGGGCGGAGGTTTGGATGTCCAGGCCAGCATGACAGAAATGGAAAGTTGGAAAGGCTGAAAAAAAAAAAAAAGCTCAAGATGATGAAGCGTCCGGTTTCTTCACAGGCTGGGGGCATGACCTACAGCCTGGCTCTGTGGCTTCAGTCGGGAGCCAGGTGAAGCCGGATAGTTATTGGAGGACACGCAACTGAAACAGGGTCACAAAGAAGTTATGAAATAGTAAGGATAACGTAGCACCGTACCTTATGTAGGCTTTAAGTGGAGAGGCTTCAAACAATCAGTAAATAGGACAGTGGACGGTGGACAGTGGGTACAGAGTGACTGTATGATCTTTTCTAGAAAAGATATGATGAAAGGGAAGTGGAAAAGATCTGCACACAGTATACATGTGATTTGTCGGGGGCCAGTTTCCCACAGCATGCAGAGCCTTCATTGCGCCTCTTTATTCAGTTCAAGGGTAGACGGGAGGGAAACTGAGGCCCAAGTTAACAAACACCAGAGGTATAAAAGGCCTAAAACGACTTTAACCTTTGTCTGCCGACTGTGGAAAAAGAAGGAGAGTTACAACAGCCATGCATTAAGCAAAAATGCTATCCAGGTAAAAAAAAAAAAAAAAAACCTTCTCCTCCCAAAGGCTGAAGCTGGATCAATTCTATTGTATTTAGGGCCTCAGCAGGTGAAATGACACCAAGCTGATGCAACGTCGCATAGACTCCTTGCCCTTTTTTGTCCCTGTAAAGTTGTTAACAAGTCATCAGCTACAAGCTACAGTTAAGACCCGCTACGGTTTCAAGGCTGGGTTTCTGGAATAACTTCAATACTTAGCATGATCAGGTAACTGGAAGGCTGCTGTTAATTTGCCTGGAGGTTGACGCGTTGTTGTTTATAACCATGCAGTGCTGATCATAGTCTGGTTGCACACTACCAACACAAGGGTTGGCTCTAACACATTGTTGGCGATAGTTGTGTAATATTATACACTTTGTGTACCCCGTTAAAAACTTCACTCATTAAATTAAAGAGCCGTTTTTACGCCTGGTTTGTATTGAGACCAGCAAGGAAACCCCATACTCTGGACGATTTAGTCAGCTTCTTTATCATAACAACTGATATTGAATTTGACGCACGCTAAAAGTTCTACCGTTTGCTGCATGCATGATGAATGCATTTATTCTGACACCTGCATTATAGTTCATTAGAGGAGTTTGGCACATTCTTAACACCAATCTTAATTTTTTTTTGTTCTCATTGCAGATAGGCCTGCTGCACCCTGATTATCATATTTAAACAGTATTTTTGTTTTGTAAATGTGGAAATTTTAAACATGAGGCACTTTTTTTTATTCCTTAAGCGCTGCACCTTTTAGTCACTCTATATCTTCACTCAACTATGAACAAGTTTTATTGAGCTGCTTTTTCCTCGCGGGTTTCAGTGGAAATGTTTGAACTTACTGATCAATCAGTTTATGTGTGTAAAACAGATTCCTTGTACACACTTGTTCGTGTGTGTGTGGTACAGGAATAAAATGCCAGGAGCTCTTCAAACACGTACCCCCCCACCACCCCGCCCCGGATGATTATTATGGAAGCACGTCAGTGTGTGCAGACATATGGAGGAGAGCTCGCTCAGATTGGGTTACTGTCACAGGGTCGCAGGGTAGAGGGGCCGGGCACCGATACCAGCCGGCTCTCCAGCTGACAAAAGGTAGAGATTTATGAAGCAGCAACTAATGGCCTCTGACTTTCTCCTCCCTATTACCAGAACAAACAAACACACACACACACACACACACACACACACACACACACACACACACACACACACACACACACACACACACACACACACACACACACACCTTCATGCAACATATTGAGAACCATTTACAAAAGTAGTCCTAAACATTAAACCACGTCATAGTCGAACACAAATTACAGTTGCATAAAATGTTTCTAAATTATGTAAATACAATATTAAACACCGTATATTCGGATTTTGAGCCAAATCATCTTCTCTCTTTATCTGAAGTGGAACTTATACCAAATTTTCTCCCAGCAGATTTTTTAAATATAACTCTGATGTATCTATGCAAATATTGTTAACGTAATGTTTGTGTCTTCATATCTGCATTATCTATCAAAACTACAATAGTAAAATGATCAGAGTAAAAAAAACAACATCTTGAATTATAATGTATAGCAGTATACTTGTAATAATGTATTAACACGTTCAGTACTAATCATGTGCTTAAACAAGCCTCAGTCAACAAAAGGGAAGACTTTTTACAATATGAGATTAAAATGCCCCTTTCTAACCAAGAGGTAACAACTGGGCTTAATAGTCACTAATTAACAATAATTATCTTATTCTAGAAATGTAATTTCTAGAAACATGATTTTAAGTTAAAAAGAAATTTCATGTCCTCCAAATTAAAATAAAAAAGGAGTGCAGTCAAAATATGCAGCAGGGCTGGATGGGTTACTGCCACCACTGTCTCTCCATTGTGGGACACTGAAGGAATTTCTTATGTAAATTCTTAATTTTATTGTCTTTTAAATTTATTTCAGACACACAAGTATACAATAAATGACAATATATGTCCTTGTAACATAAATTAAAAAGAATCTGTCTGAAAAAGGGTGTATTGGCAGAAGCAATAAGCTTATAATGCCCATCCTCTACCTGTCCTGTGTTTGAAACAAACATTGTGAAACTGGGGGATTTTCACTTAATGCCAAACTTGAAGTTATTTATAAAAATTAGTAAAAGTATTAGAAGCATGATATTCATATCGGCCGTACACTCCGACTGGAACAACAACCACAGAGCTAAACAATGGACTAAAAACAAATTAACTTACGCAACCTCTTTAAAAAAAAACATTTTGAAAAATGAACTCCGTGAACTATAATGGAAGACAAACTCAGAGAAGCAATACTGTTAAGTAAGGAAAATGTTTAATTTAAAATAAAGAGGTTTTTACTATTCTCATTAGTAACTAATTCAGATTTTTTACACTTTTTTACACCTCAAAGCCACTGCCCTTCTGGCACAACTCACAAGGTGTCACTAAACCCATGCCTGGACTGCAAAGTCGGTTTTCCACTATCGAAGTCAGCTGATGTGCGCTTGTGACTATATGGCTTAGCGATTCAGGGGTGGATCAGAGGTTAGCTCCCTGCTACGCCTGAGACCGCATGGGTTCGTTCACAATACGCATCAAGAGAGAATACGCGGCTTAATCCTGCCTCGAGGCGTTTCATTAAAGGAGCTAATGTGTCGCGAAAGAAGATTTATCACATATTGACTTTACCATCTTGTGCGGCCAGGTATATATACATTAGGCAACACAATAAAAACATTTGTTGAATTCTACAAAAACGTGTCCATTAGAAGGGCGCAATTATCTTCAAATATTTAAAACTGTCGTTGACGGAATTTAACTTAATGCACTTGTCATTTCGATAAGATCAGGTTCTTCTGATCAGAAATGTCAAATTAATAATTGAAGGCATTAGCTTATTAAATGGATCAACAGGCCACAGGCAGAATGTGTTCAGAGGTGAAGGGGGGGGGGATTTTGAAGAATTGTGGATTCACCAGCTCAGTTATAGGAAGTTCTCAGCAGCTGAGTCGTTTACCAATAAGTGACACTTGTTGCCTGCCATGTGTTCTCAAATAATTAGAGGCCTCAGCCTGTGTCCTGTTAGGTTTCTGATTTATTCAGACAGCCTGACTTGTGAGCCACTCCTCTGGATACCAAGAAAACATTTACCTCCTTAACTGGGAACAAGTCACTATCATCTCAGCGTCAGGTTTCTGGACGCAATAGTATTGATTGCACATTTCAACACATGCCGGTCGGTCACCCCCCCCCCCCCCCATATCAAACAGCATGAGCTTTCCCCTCACTAAGACACACGACATTATCTGAGAGTTCAGTCCAAAAAGAAAAAGAAAATAAAAAAAGTGGAATAAATAACGACATACAAACATGGTAGATATTTTTTCAAGAAATGAATTTAAATCAATAGGTTCAACAAGTGTTCTCTACAGTCTGGGTGCACTCTGAAAGGCCAGCATGTCGGGCTCAAACGAGTCAAATTTTAATTATTGCCAGCTGACAGTTTGATGGCTGCCCAGAGAAGGAGGAGAGGCCTCCGGCAGAGTTGAGAAGGTACAGTGTTCGGATCACTGGCGTGCATAGCCCCTTGCGTCTTGAGAGGTTAATCAAAATGCCAAATGTTACAGTGCACCAGCACAGAGAGCTATACTAAGCCCACCCTGCACAACACATCATCTTACATGAGAAACAAAATCATTCATGCAACATAAGAGCCTCCAGGATTAAAGCATGCAGACGTCCGTGCTCCGACGGGCATCCGCGGCAATGGGTGAAAGTTAAAAATCGAGAGAGACCAAAGGCAAGTTTGCACGTCCCCCTTCCTGCAGAAACAACTGCAGTTCCTCCCTAAATCATTACGGCAATGTCACAAAACTGGATATGTGGTGTGTCGCGTGTGTGTGGGCACACATGTCACAGGGAGCATGTGCGGGGGAGACAAATGGTGACAGACACAAAGAGAAAGGAAGCGGCTGAAGGCCACGGACAGAAAGAGAAGACAGACGTCCACCTGTTTGACACAGAGAGTCTGAGAAAGTGAGCAGGAATGAGAAGAATGTGTGCGAGTGTCTTCGGCCGACCGATAATATGATCAGGAATGGCATGTGTGTCGAAAGACAGCTGATGGGACCATCACTCACACAAACTATCAAAATGATTTGACTTATAAAAAGGTCCTGATACAATATAGTGACACTTTAAGCATGCGCAGAGCAACTGCAGTTGTGTGCGACAGGTTCAAACATTTAAGTCGTCTGTAAGCTGGCTCAGTATGTAGGCGGGAAGGTGCATGGACATGCACGGGAGTGTAAATGTGGGACAGTGAGTCAGTGAAACCAGACGACGGGACAAGTGGTCGCAGTGTGAAGGAAAAGTGGGAGAAACTGGAGCAAGTGTGAACCAGAGAGTGATGCAAATAAACAAGCAAAAATAAACAAATGGCTTCTGAGCCAAGATGAAGTCAAAAAAGGAAACGGTGCGGAGGGGCACATGTCACAGACTTAGAAACGTACTGGCTGCCAGGATTGTTTGATAATCAATCCTCTGAGGTGTGTAATAGCTGCTGCTGCAGAAACTCTTAGAAGCTTTTCCTGTTTTAGTTGCACCCTTTTTTTAAGTTTATGAAACTGTACGACAAGAGTAGCACTGGGGGGTGGTGGGAGACGCACTGAAGTTCAGAATGTCTTTTAAGTAAAAGGGCAAAGATTTTTTCCTGGCCGACAAACTTCACTTTTCTTTCAGGTGTGACTTGTTTTCAAGTACGACCAGTTTTTTGCTTCCTAAAGACAAACAGCATGAAAGAGAAACAAATCTGACACAGGTTCTCTGGTAGAGATGGTAGATTTGAATTAAACAGAAAATAAAGGAAATGCAACATTTTTCTCATGTATGCATCCCAACATGTGTCATAACTGTTTGAACATAAAAGTGCTGTTTTTGATTTAGTTATAGGCCAAAAATGTTAGTTCTGGGTTTTAATCCAATTACTGAATAAAGTTTGAAGTATTTGATAGTGTAGCTCCGATCAATCAGCCACCGATCACCATCTACCGCTTTCCGTGAAACAGTATGGGATCGGTGAATGCCGATCAATGTCTTGTGCTGCCGATCACAAAACTCGATCACCTGTACCTCATAGTTTGCAGCGCTCCTCATACCTCAGTGTGGTGTATCACGTTTCCCCCTTTCCTTCACACTGTGCAAGTGTGCTGTAGCAATTCCTCAACAAACATGTATGCCTGGTTGAACTTGGGTCGGTGCGTTCCATCTGCCTCAGAATTCAATTCTTCACCCTTTCTTGTTGTAGTTTCCCTCTTGCCGTACAGTAGGAAAAAACACTGGCACTCGCACAAAATCAAAACCTACGTACAAATGCAGCCAACCTGAGACTCAGAATGTGTTTAAAGTAATATTTTATTGCGAAATCTTTTGCAATAAAAGTCTTTTTTTTAAGCCACGCTGAACAGGAAACGTTAAACAATTGGTGGCAATTATTTGTCGCTCGTTAAGCCACTATAGCCACTGTTGTTAAAACAATAAATGACAATAACAGCGTTCTACGTGGTATTTTGTGCATATAAACAGCACTGAAACATCCCATCTAATGATCGGTCAAAAGTAGTACGTGTATGACTGACTAAATGTTAAATAAATAATAGAGAACTGCTAGAAACAGTCAAACTATGAAGTTTTACTCAATGTTTCCACGAGCAGCAGCCATCATGAATGCGAAAGGCGGCTATGATCCATTTGCACCGACCTTCCGACTCGGAATTCCGACTTTATGTGCCGTTCCAGACTGAGAGGCTGGAAATTCCAACTAGCGGGGACAAATGGTACGCAGCATGTCTGTTAGAGTGATGTAAAGTTTGCATCCAGCAACACATGCAACAGAAACATACATCGCAGGGGAAGCAAGTCAAAATGCTTCAATAAAACAAACCTAATACGACAGTAGCACTAGGCAGATTATTGCGAGTGTTGAGGCTCACTGTAGATATTGAAAAGAAGAGACCCAGAGCAGTCAGACAGCAGTTAACACAGCCCATAATTGCCATTGCTCGTCCAGATGAGCATGACAGTCAGAAGGCTAAGAAAAGAACCTGAAAAATAATTATCAATGGGCTAGATGACCAGCCTTTGTCAGTGGTGGTAGACGGCGGGTCATGCCCACTGCTCTTGGAGCCTCGCTACGCACTACAGGTCTGGGCCGTAAATATTTCACAGACGTAGCCCTGCCTGAGCTCCCTGCCAGGTGAGGTGGATAGAATTTGTGCTCTGGCATTCTCAAACAACCAGCACTGCTCACATATACAGAATAAACACAAAAAAATAATTAACTCAATGCTTCAACTTCCAGTTAAATTACTTAAGTCAACGAACTCTTCAAACTAAGCTGGTAACTTGAAACTATACTACCAAGTAAAATAAAAAAATAATAAGTAAAACTCAAACTACAGAAAAGATATTGTGAAAACTATTTAACCTTGACATGTATTCTCATTGAGATCCAAAATTTTATTTTCTAAAGAGTCCTGTTTGATAAGATCAATAAGAAATAAAATAAAATCAGCACGTGTGGGTCATCGATATCAGAATCGGCAGCATAAACATGATCGCAGCAACCATAATATTTGACTTTCTGATCACTGATCAGAGAAGATAAGAAAAAAAAAATACCAATTATCAATCTGTGGCTGATTTATTGGTGCATCTCTTATAAAATAAACAATTAGTACTACCACAAGTCACTGGCTTGTACAAATCCCTGCAAGGTCATTGTGGTGAAATAATTACAGAACTACTAAACTGAAACAAAAAAAACCCTGAGTTCTTTGTGGACATAAATCCTTTCCTATGATAATACTTAGCAGAAGCAGTGTCAAACATCCTGTGCAAAGTTGAATACTAAGTTAGATAAATGTCAATGGGAGAGTCAATTACAAAAGAATGAGAAAAAGGAGTCTAAACAGCTGGCTTTATATACAGATCTGCACAATGCAACAGGGTAAATAAAGATGCTTTTATGTTGTACACATCGCCTGTTTATCAAAGAAAGCCGTTTTGATTTACAATGCACATACGTTATCAACTCCTCTATTTTCATGACAGGTCAGTATTCAATCAACAAAAGTTATGAGGAACAATGAGAATAAACTTTAAAATCTTCAGCTTCGGTTACAATAAAAACTGAAACCTAGAAGTAGCACCTCTGATCATCCTCACATCCCATCTCAACACGGGACATCCTGAATGTATCAGTTCATGAGAGAAAAAACAAAATCTGAAGTCCTACACATTGGTCACGAGCTGAGTTTGTCAACAACATAGGCCTCCTTGCAAAGCAGCTCTCCTGATTTATGAGCAAAATAAATGGGGTCAGTGCAGGCACGGCAACAGGATCCATGCAGGAGGGAGAGGCGGGTGGTGAGGAGCGAAGATTCCTTTGTGGTGGTAATCAGCTCAATGGTGTCATGTTGGAGTGGGCAGTGTGTCCATGAGCTAAAGCTGAGTGCATTAAAGAGTCAGCCAAATCACAGACCGCAATTAGAAATTTAAAAAAAGCAACTATGGCCAGAGTATAAAGAACAACTTGGGCCAGTCAGGTGTATAACCATTAAAGAGAGAGATAGGGTAAAGAGTTCACAAACAACGCAAAAGTACTGCTCAGACAGAAATGAAAACTTCATTTTTATTATTTGTGTGCAGCGACATTTTCTTTAGTCCAATTGTTTCTGGAAACTTGAAGCATCATAAAAAAACCCAGCACTGAACTTGTTAGACAATATGCTCACTGAGGCTGGTTGTGGTACTGTTATATCCTGCTCTCAGCAACAGGTATGCTGCTACCTCCAATCAGTCTTTGGCTCATCATGAGGACCTTATTCATGTTAGGGTCTTGCTCCTGAGTAAAGGCGGGATGGAGCAGGAGATGGACAGATTTTGACCGTATTTGCAGTAATCTGCCATCCGGCAGCTTGTTGTGGGGAAGAAAGACTTGACCCAAAAATATTCTCGGTCTATGTTCCAACCCTTACTTGTGCTCAAGAGATCAAAATCAGAAAGAAAAATATCATAAAAGCAGCTGAACCGAGCGTCCTCTGTCAGGTGGCTGGACTCACCCTTAGAGATGGGGTGAGAAGCTCTGTCATCCGGTAGAAGCTTAAAGTGGAGCCTCTGCTCGTCCACACTGAAAGGATTCAACTGAAATTGTTCAAGCATCTAAACACAATACCTTCTTGATGCCTCCTTTTGGAGGTTTTCCAGGTGTATCCCACTGGGAGGAGACCCCAGAGCATCCCAACAACTTGCTGGAGGGACTGTAAATCCTTTTGGATTCAGTTGAAGTATTGGACTACACGTTATTCCTCCTGTGTGTCAGTTGCTATTGCCATCAGAGAAATGACTATATTTTGAGCAATCCCATTATCAAAAATGAATTACAAGCAACAATTTCTCATTTGCACAGCTTAATCTCAGGTCTGCACAACCAGGGATGGCCAAAGTGTGCATGTTTGGTGATACCAATCCATGTCAATGAGTTGACTGCCTCTTAACAATACAACACCCATCCATAAAAGGCAGGTACGGTATCTTTTAACTATATTGAAACTCTTTTATTGATTTACATTTTGTATCTTATTGGAATTTATCATAAATTATAACATAACTGCAAAATAAATTAATGATTGTCTCTTTTTTAAAAGTGTGCCATGGCGTGCAATGGTTTTTATCACCCTGAGTCAATACTTTGTAGAAACACCCTTTACTGCAATCACAGTCGCAAGTCTGTTGAAGTATCACCAATTTATGCACATGTGGAGACCGAAAAAACATCTTAAGCTGAGTCAGTGTGCATGGAGAATGCCTGTGAATCACTTTTTAATATTTTGTAAGATTTTCAATTGGTCTTAGGTCTGAATTTTGACAAAGTCAATCCAACATTTGAATATGCTTTAATCTTCTGCTATAGCTCTGCGTTTTAGGGTTGTTGTCCTGCTAGAAGCAGTATTGCGTAATAGGGCTCTGTAAATATTCCCATCCACTCTGACCAATATCTCTGCTGTTGCTGGAGAAAAGCATCCCGAGACTATGGTGCTGTCACCACCATGTTTCACAGTAGAAACGCCGCAATCAAGGGTGTTACTTGTCAGCACATGGTGTTCTGCATGTGGTTTAGTGTTGCTCTCATGTGACCAGAGCATCTTCTTCCAAGTGTTTGCTGTGTCCCTCGTATGGCTTGTGGTAAACTTAGGGCGGGACAATATAGGAAAAAAAGCACAGCGATAAAATAGAAATCATATTGATCGATATCGATAATTATCAACAAATTCAAAACATTTATTTTAAGTACAGCCCTGTTCATTTTATGTTGTTGCTTAGTGACCTATGTTTAGATACAGAACTTACAAACACTGAATTGAAACTCAACCCTTTATTAAACAAATGTTTTACCAAAAGTGCAAGTTTTTTTTTTTGTTTTTTTTTGCACTTTTTTTTTTAAAAAGTGCAAGTTTTTAAAAAAGAAAAAAAAAGTGTGCTCTCTGAACTCTTTTGAAGGGGGCGGAGCTTGGTGACGGAGTGTTCTTGGGTCTGCGTTTGTGATTGGTTGGGAGGTTGTAATGACTGTAATATTAACCTACATGGCTAGAATGCATAAGGAAAAAAAACTGTTATTCTATTTAACTTTTTATCGACCCTTTTTTCTATCATTGATATATGATCGATATATATTGTTGTTGAATTATCATCCAGCCCTAGGTGAACTGCAAAGAGGACACCTTTTGGCTTTAATTCTTATTGCCACTCTTCCATAAAAGCCAGAATTGTGGATTGCACCCCTAATTATCATCCATAAACATAAATCTGAAAGTCTGATTAGCTTTTATGTCGTAAAAAAGGTGGCAATGTGGAAATTGATATTCAGAACTAGTCTTAATGATTATTATCAGCACAGCAACAGTGAATAAAGAGACATGTTGTGTGATGGAAAAGGAACAAAAAAGCCAGAGTTTAGATAGAGACCTAAAACGCTCCAGAAAGCTGTCACTAGGGGCCTGAAGTCGCACGGCTCAGCACTCTTCTTCACCGTCTTCTGTCCGTTCTTGACATTTATCTCCTTTATTTGATTATCTGGGCTCCATGCCTGTCCGTGGGTACATGCTACCACAGAGGCAAAAGCGCACACACACCCCGATTCATTACAGTCCCAACTGCTTTCTTGGGTTTATGCCCTCTTTAAATTAAACCAGAGATAACCAAGCACCTCAGAACGCCACCCCCGCGTTAACGTGGCCGGGAAGGCTCAAACTAGTCATTGAGGAGGAAATTAAGAAACATTGTTTGTGAGTGTATTATCATGCATGTGTGAGTGGTCATAAGGTTGTTTTTAACGGGCTCATCTGTAGGGACTCTGCTTCCCATCATTAGTAATTCAATTTGCTCTTTATTAGAGGCTCTTATCAGAGGTGCAGACGGCTACGCGCAGCTTCCCTCGCTCCATCTTCCTCTCCACTCACCCCTGCTCCACCTTTCCTGCGTCTGAGTCTTAACACCCGTCTTTAATTAGAGATGCACGTGTTCCTGCCGCGTGCCAGTCAGGTTGTTTGTATGACGTTAAAAAAAAAGAAATCAGGGAGAAAACATGAAGCGTAGAAGAGGAAAGTAGAAGCTGTCGATCAGCCCGGTTCTCCAACTCGGCCTGGATTCTTTCAGACTGAGAGCCATGAGGGGGAATAAAGCCTAATGTTAATAGTGATGGCTTTTCTAATGTCTTCTGACTTCACTGAGAATGGGAGATTACACCAAGATGGGCATGAGGCGTGTAGGGTGCGCACAGAACGACCGGAGGGTTGGAGGGGCCAGTGGAGGGAGACACGGAGGGAGGAAGGGGGGGGGGGGCTGTAAAAACAATGATTGCTTTCCATCAGGTTAGGCCTATATTCTACAGTTCGTTAAAACAATCCAATTTGCAAAAGGATAATTATGCATTAGCTCCTTTTTATCTGCTGAAGGGAGAGTGGTGCCAGGGCTTGATAGCGGCGGCGCTGCTCGCATCCACCTCTGCAAATTACCCGCTATCGGCACTTGTTCGCCATCACGGCTGAATTGGGCAATCAATTAACACCCCCTACTCCCCCACCCCCTGCTCCTCTTATTCTCTGTCTGTAAGCCTCTTCTGTGGCAGCAGGCCCTGAGCCTTTACATGCAGCACAGTTGGGCGATTTGCCGCCCTCTATTGGAAAAGGCATAGACTGGTTTTCAATACATACTATAATTTCCCTAAAAATAGGATCACATTGACAAAAAAAGAAGGCAAAAAAATACAGAAAAAACAACAACAATTGGCATGTAGGGAAAATTAAATAAAAAAGGAAAAATAAATACATTTTGATTTACATGAATTACTGTAAGATATCCCAATCTTTGTTTTACTTTGCAGGTCACACATCACCAATAGTTTGTAGATGGCAATCAGCTCAGCCAGTCTTTGGATCAAACATTCAACTGTTACTGGTATAATTTTACCAAAGTGCATTCCTTAAAATGAAAAATAATAGCAATGCATCCCTGTAACGTAACTACAGCCACCCATTCTCACCAGTCACTACACTGCAGGTTCATCCCATTTATCAGATTAACAGCTTCTTGTCTTTGCAACCCCGTCCTGCTTTATCTCTGTAAAACAATCTGAAGGAGCCCATGATTCCTAAAATCTAGACTGAGAAAAAAAGCAACTGAAAGAGTTTAGATTAAAGACGCTAATGTGTTTTCTTCTTTGGCCCCTGAACCATCATACGAACTGCCCTAAACTAAAGGTAAATAAAGTACCTTTCAGGCTCAATTAACACAGCAGGCTAGAACAAAGTGAAGCTGAGACGATTCATCGTTCCTCATATTCAATGGTGATCTCAGCTACTCCAGTCTCATTTGTCAGAGGACACCAAGATGCCAAAGGCGAGTCTAGACCATCTGTAAACTCAGGGAGAAATGTAGGTGGGGGGTTCATAATGCAACGTCCCGCCCACAGCAATGTCCAAATCATTACAAACGGGATCAGACCGGATATTGACATCGCTTTTACAAATAAAGGCTGGAGTAATTTACTTTAATCTCTTCATTGTGGTTTTAACATCGAACGTGGTGCTAAATTAGAGCTGCGAAAAACATCAAATCACTACTGTAACAATTTTAACATGCAACAATATTGCGATTGCAGCGGATTGCTTGGGTTAGTGGCGTCCTGGGCCTGATACCAGGGTCCAGGACTAAGTACTCATACTCGCACTTGTAAAAGCAACCCGATACTCTGAACCGATACCAATCTTGTGCTTGATTTTCCTCCTACGCCGCGACTCAAAGGCTAGACGCAACTCCATACCAGGTGGTGGTGCTGATGCACCAAGAGGTTGTTTCCTGACCCTCAAAAAAAAAAGGAAATAAAATAGCTAGGAGGAGGGGGTGAAATGTCCCATGGTATGGAGATATTTCAAGGTAAACATGGAGGATACTAAAAAAAAAAAAACGGCCAAGCTGTGAAGAAGGGCAAAAAAGGTGCCTTTTAACACAAAAATTAGCTAAAGCATTTTAAGACTACACATGACACAGAACTCAAAGAGTTTGCTGCAGCACCACCAAGACTGCAACAAGTACTCCAGAAACATACCTGAAGCTTTTACTGAATTCATTTTCAGTGGTAAATGATATTGTTAAGTTATGTGTGATCTATAAGTCCCAATTTATTAAGTACTCAGTATTGGTACTTGGAATCGGCAAGTATCTAAACTGAAGTACTTGTCTGAAAAAAATTTTTTTATTGGGACAACCCTAGCTTGGATGCAATATTTGGTAGGCCGTAACAATTTTAATGACGATGTTAAACTATAATAAAAAAATTGGACATTTTACTCCCACACCTGATACAGATCTTAGAGGCCAAAGTTCAAAGACAAGGGGACAGACATCGTGACAATACATGACAATGATAAACCAATAATGTCATCTTGATATTGAATACCTAAAATTAGAAAGCGCTGATACTAGTTCTCTCTTTTCAGTGTTCATTAAATAGAATACAGTTTTAATACATCTGAAGCAGTGCTTTAAATGATCCCTATCAAGTTGTCTGTCAAGTCAGTAAAAGTGTGACCATTAATCATTTTAGACTTTGAAAGAGAAAGGACCAAAAGTTGTCCTTTTTAAAAAAAAAAAAAGGAACAAGTCTTTTAGCTTATCTCTACCTTGGGAACTTCAGGTGGGAGTCCAGCTTTAGTGCCAGTCGTCGTGTACTGCTATCGTTTCTTCCAATACTTCCAAATTTTTGTCACTTTCATTACCAATGTTTGGATTGCAGAGGTAGAAAATGGAACAATAGTCTAACATTTACCTGGATTCCTGGCTGTACTTAAAGGATCATAGATTACACAGTAAGTGGAAATAAGGGAGGAGCAGGTATGAAGAGGAACACTAAAGTGACACACAGCTACAGCAGAGAATCACCAAGCAAACATTCTGAAATAAATTAAGGGTACAGCCTCTCACTATGTTCAAGCCACGAAAATTAAAACAGAAATCAGTCAAACGCCAACACAGACCCTGCTATGTGACTGAAAAATGACTAAACCTCTTACAAAAGACTGTAGCATCATCTTGTCAGCTAGAAGAAGACAAATGAGCCACAGGATGCGAGTGTGCAGGACTGAACCATCAGTAAAAGCAGCGAGTCTGTGGGAATTATTGATTGATTCAAAGCATTTCTGGGATTTTTTTTTTTTGCAGCCACATCTTGAGCAAACCTGCTGCTGTCAGAATTATTAGTTAAAAAAAAAAAAAAAAAAAAAACAACACTAATAGTCACCGGTTAGCCGCAGAAAAGCGAAGCATGAACTAATACATTGTCAGATGGAAATCTTCTCTTATTTATTAATGCTCTGAGAACAACAGGCCATGTCTTAAAACCTTTGCTGAACAATAAGTGGGAAAAAATAATCACTTTTAATAAGCATATTGAAAAAAGACATAAATAAAGGTAGAATTGTGGTTAGACATTAGCCAGTAGTGCTGAAGCCACTTAACCCCATGCATTCCTTCTCTCTACCAGCATCTGACCAATAAATTCCTACTGGGTCAACTAGACTACAAACATAAACATTGATGACTCCTAAACTAAACTTTTGTCAATGCCTGTTAGCTACTTAGCAGGAACTGCTCGATAATAAGTACAAATGATTTCATCCGTTAAACGCTGATGTGTTTCTTACTTGTTCTCGACGAGGTCGGGGAGAGCCGCCTTAGCTTGTGTCTGCCGAAACAGACCAGCTCCCTGGAAGGCGTCCTACGAACTCCCGCAGGACTCCTGGCGAAGGAGTGCAGGCGACTACGTGGCGAAGGCTTTCCTGAAGCCGGGCTGCTCGCCTTCTCTGACCCGCCGACGCTGAGGGCACAGCGTGGACATAGAACGGGGAACAAGAGGTCCAAGGTGAAGAACAGAGCGAAGCAAAGAGAAAACAGCTGCTGGAAATAAACAGCACAGCACAAAGAAATGATTACAGGTGCATCTCAACAGTACAGAATGAGTGACGCGTTTCACTTGTTTCATTTTGAGAATTATGGCATCCAGCTGATGGAAAAAAAATCTAATTTCAGCTTCTTGGTAAATGTGTATATGAGCTTAGATGTTCAGGAAGCCCGTGTTGCTTTGATGGCTGCCTTCAGCTTGCCTGCATAGTCGGCTCTGGTGTCTCTCCTCTGGAGTTGCTGGCTGATCAGGCACAGTGGTACAATGGATAATTAGCCACTATGGCTACTTTTGGAAGTTTGGACAGGTGCCAAGTTCTGATGGAAACAAAATAACTTTTTTTTATTAAAAAAAAAAAAATGAATATTGGGTTTTCAGCAGCTGAAAGCCAGACCATCAACACAAATTTAAATCTATTCTTAAAATACACCACTTGAAGTATTGCAAGCATGAACTCATAAAAGATATAGTCTCCTTTTTTGAATTCCTATACTGAGATGCACCGTTAAAGCCCTTTGCTGCCACCTACTGGTAAAAGGCTGCAAAAGGCAGGCCAGGTTATGCAAAGTTTTAGTTTTTAGTTTTATTGAAAGGATCCCCATTAGCTACAGCTATGCTGCAGCTATTCTTCCTGGGGTCCTGAAAAATATATACATTAAAAACAAAACAAAGAATACAACAAATAATTGAAAGAAAAAGAAAATACACAAACACATATACAAATACATATGCAAAGTGGGGGAATCGGCGTGTAATTGTACCTGCTGGCGGACCGCCTGATGATTTTCATTCTGCTGCGGAGCTTGAACCCGCCAGGGGAGGGAGGGCGAGGATGGCCCCGTTGAGTTAAACTCGGAGAAGCGTGTCCCGTTTTCAGCCCTCTGGTGTTCTTTTCTGCCGTCCAGTGGAAGGCGGAGCGACGGCGAGCCACCGCCGCTGTCCCCGTCCCCGACCCAGCTGCAACCTGCCCTCCGGCCTTCCAACGGTAACGGCTCACGAGTGCTGAGCTGGTCGGGGAAGCTGCGGTCCCCTTCTTCTGTCTTCCAGAGGGAGTAGAGGCTGGTTTGAGTTTCTTGGCAACATCGCCTCTCTCTAGGCTTCTCTGAGGGACAGTTAGGGCTTTGGGGGACGTTGGTTTGCGCTGGTTCTTGGTTTGGGCCCCAGAGGAGGAAACCCACCTGTACTTTGAAGTCTTGGGGGCTACGGTGACAGGGCTGAGCTTTCGAGGAACCTTCCTGTGGGGCGTTTTCTTACTTAATACACCTGATGACGGACTCCCGACAGTCGGCGGAGCTTTGAGGACAGGCGTGTGAGAATGCGTGACTCTGTTTGGTACGGAAGCAGAGCTGGCTGCTTTGGGCTCCGGGTCCGCAGTCTGGCTCTTCACCCAGGTGAATTTGGACTTTTTTAAACATGCCGCATTAACCTGGAAACCCGGGGCGGAGTGTTTTGACTCTTTGGAAGGAGAACGTAGCGGCGGTTTGGTGAGATCACTGGACAGAGCTGGTAAGGTTGATGAATTATGCGTCTTGCAGCTTTCTGAGCCGGTTTGACTGTTGGGGGGAGGCTTGTTTTGCACTAGAACACTGTTCTTAGAACTCATTAAAGCGTCGGTGTTAACAGACGAGGGAACCTTGCATGAAGCTCCAGTTTTCTTTCCTGGCAGAATGACAGACCTGGTTTCAGCCTTTTGCTGACCCCCCTGAGTCTCTGCCGCATCTCGCTGGACATCGATGCTACGTGAACTCGAACCTCGCTTAGCAGAGAGTGCGTTCAATCGCTCTGTCGCTGCGGCACTCGTTTCCATTTTCCTGGCTGAAATTTCTTCTTTCTTTAGAGTAAGATTCCCTGACAAAGTAGCAGTTTTGCTGAGATCGGTTTCAAGCCCCTTTCTGTCGATTGTGGAGGAGATGCTGCCACTTCCGTACTGGGAGGCGGGTGGACAAAGGGAAGTGGAGGGAACAGTGGAGGGACGTCGTACAGTGGACTGGGGGTGGTCATTTCTCAGAGAGTACGTCTTCCTCCAACTTCCACGCCCTCTGGAGCTGTGAGGATGGACAAAAGCTGCGCTGAGACTTCCGCCTTTGGCTGCTGTAGGAACTTCAGGTTGCCTCTGCGCCGCCGCGGTGATCGGTTCATCTCCGTGGACGCTCTTATGCCTATCGATCAGATCTGAGGATTTAAAAAGAGCTTTTGTTTATTTCTAAACTTTCTGAGGTCTGACTGGCAGAAACAGCGTTTTTCCCCCCACATTTGGATGTCAAAGAAACAAACACGTCTAAACAAGGTACCAAAACAGGTCCATCGTTGGACTGGAGAGCATTCTAAATTCCAAGTTGGGTTTGGAAATCCTACATGCTAACAGTTAGCTTAACCTTACCCAGTGGTAGTACTAGCTAGGGTGAATACGTGCTGGGTAACTTTGATATTTGCTAAGGAACCATGGTTTTGCACACTTATATACAGCCATAGTGAAAATAAAGCATGGCCCCTTTCTATTCCAGGGTTTAACATAACAGGGCATAATGAAAGTGAGCTGGTCTTGAAGAAAAGATCTCACCTGAAACATAAGAGAACATGTTTGCTGTTGGGTTTGTGATTTGTGTTCTCTGGATGACCCAGCGTGGGTCGGGTCTAAGAAGAGTTCGAAGAGGAAGATGATTACACCCCTACCCTGTGCCTGATAGCACATATCAGGTTGTAGACCAGCATGATGGGCTCATCTGTCAAATCATCTTCCCCTTATCAGTTCTAAACAAGCCATATTTGCTTCGGGTCATTTTTTGTATTGTTTTGTCATGAAGTTTCACTTTTAACGTCCATTGCTAACTGAGACCAGTTGACTGTGAGGGAGTTAGCTGGGGTACCCGAGTCCTTGCAATGTTGTCAGCTATCTGAAATGCTTTTCACTTTGGAATTAACAAGTTTATTTCAATTCAGTTAAAAATATTGTGCTGTTCCTAAAGTGAAATTGGACATTGAATGGTGTCTCATTAGCCAAGTCTTTTCAAAGAGTCACTGGAGATGGTAATGGCTGTGCCAGGAAGGATTTCATGGAAGACACACACGTCTGATCCAGGGCAACAACCCTTCATCACTTCTGCTCCTTTACAGGGGGTAAAACTGATGATCATCATTTATTCAGCTTTAATGACTCTTAAATCCTATTCAAGCAGCACGGGGTAACTTTCTCAAAACAGTTGTGATTTTTTTGTTTTGTTTTGTTTTTTTTTCAATTTTGTTTTGTTACAGAATCGATGTTATGAAGTCTGCTACTGTTAAGGCGGTTACGTTCAACTCTCAAACCGAACGGATCATTTGTTATTATTGCGGCTGTTTGTTTTTAAAATAAAAACATTTCTGATGTAAACGCCACACTTTACAGGAAGACAGAATGAGTCTTCTTAATGGCACCAGCAGAACTCCTCAAAGTGAGAGGACATGTGTCAACAGTTTAGCCCGAACGGGCTTCTATTTGTACACTTTGGTGACAACGCTCCTAAACTTCAAACTAAGCGAGCTAACGGTTAACGTTTGTGTCTAAATGGTGTGAAGGAAAGCTTGTCTAACATTACACACGGCAGGTCCATTAAAGTAAAGAAGAACAGAAACTCTCCCCTCGGCTGGTGTCACAGAAAACAGACGATATTGAGGGGGAAAAACAAGAAGCAAACCTTGTAGAAGTTCAATCTGCCTCTTAAGCGCCTCTCGCTCCTCCATGTTTACGTCCGAGTAAACCAGACGTCAGTCACTTCCGGGTGACGTAAAACGTGCTGGTTCGTCGTGGGGGTTGTTTGTCCCTCTCCGTTGACTTGTAGGTTTCATGTTTAGGCAGGAAACGGGAGTGGAGGACAGAATTTTATTTTTTCCCCCTTAAATAACCTGTTATTCAGAGATAGGTAGAGTAGCCAAAAATTGTACTCAAGTAAGAGTAGCACTACTTCAACATATTTTTATTCAACTTAAAAATAAACAGTAGTCAGCTAAAAAATTACTCAAGTAAGAGTAAAAAAAAGAGTATTCAGTAAGAAGGCTACTCTACTGAGTAAAAAATCATAAGATCTGATGATTTAATAGTTGAAAATTATTCAACCGGACAGACAAAAATATAAGGTTCATGTCCAAATCCTTGTATTTGAAAGAGAAAAGGTACACTGAAGACACTAAAGACTAAAGAAACTGTTTTTTTTTTTATATTTTTTTAACGTTAAACTTGAAAGCAATACTTATAGCAGTTGTGTGTTTTTTAATTATGTAATTGTAATAGTTGTGGTGTGGACCCCAGGATGAATAGTATCTACTTATGTAAAGACTAATGGGGATCCTTGAATAAACAAATGTATATAAAGTATGTTAGAACAGTGCAATGTACTTCCAATGACAGCATCTACTGTTTACTGTATGTTCATTCGACCTCAATGAGCTCAGCAGATAGAAGATAACATTGAAATGACAAAACTTGTGCACAAACAAGAAGTCTCACTTTAACATAAACTCTTGATTTTTGTCTCTCTGGTGCATTTTTGGTTAAAACAAGTCAGTTCTCTATTCATGAAGTTACTCTCAGTAGGTAGAGTAGCCAGAAATTTTACTTAAGTAAAATTTGTGATACTTGAGTAAGAATATGACTTAAGTAAAAGTAGAAAGTACAGTGCAGTAAAATGCTCCTATAAATATATTTTGTTCAAAATGTTACTCAAGTAAATTATAACTAAGTAAATGTAACTAGTTACTATCCACCTCTGCTGTTAATTTCCGAAAAGCAGCAACTTTTACAGAAATATATGCTTACAGTTTGTCTTTAGATGTCTGTTTAGTTCTAGCCATTTGTAGCAGATATATTACGTTTGTGAATTCCTATACGGCGGAAAAATAAATGATGCATCTTTAGGACAAAATTTATTCAGTTGTACACAACAACAAAAACAACAACAAACATGAGCTGAGAGAGGCAAAGCAGTTGTTTTGGATTCACATTCCAGTAGTGTAATATTACTCGTCAAAACTATAAAATAGATTCATGCACCGTGCAGTTGTTTCAAGATTAACCATTGGTGGAAACTATGAAAGTTCTGTTCTCACCGGATGTGCAGTCACAGAGTAAAATAAAATAGATTCAAAGGATACATATACCTAACAGATATTTCATTTAACAGGTAAAGTACATTCTAATAAGTGCTAAGTACTGCCCCTATTCTGACACACAAACACACCAGTACAAAACTGATTCTGCACATAAACAAGTGGAAAATATGATAACATTGCAAGATATAAAATCAACACGAAGATGCTGATTCTCCCAAAGTCCAAAAAAGAAGTCTGAAGGACTCTAAAGAGGCGCAAACAAAACAAAAGGCACTAAAAGTACCCTGTTCAGCGCTGCCTCCTATCGCCTTTGCCTGCAAGACAAATCTGAGGGCAACACTCCCAGAAGTGGCGATAAGCGTCGCTGTCTGTCAGCAGATTTAAAAACAACAGCGTCTCTCTGAACATATTTCGTTTTTCTAGCAGCAAACAACACCGGAACGACCGGCCCCCGGTACCCTGGGAGCCGTATAGAACATTTACGTGACGTGTCCGCGCAGTGTCACGTCCGCGGGAGCTCCACAGAGCTCCGCGAAAGCTGCGCTGCCGTGAAAATAAAGCGAAATGAAAGGGGAAGTGAAAGTTTAGGCAGCTGCTGGGACGTTTTGGCGAACAGGGCGACGAAGCGACAGAAATTAAACCCAGAAGTTGGAAAAGGTAAAGCTAAATAAAGCGTGTCTTTTTTTCTCTCCCCTCCACCTGAATAAGCGCTCTGTAGATGTGTGACGTTAAGATTATTTATTTTGACGTCAGCTTTGGGATACAGTTTATAAATGTATAGCTTGCTAGCAGTTAGCTTGAGTGTTTCCAAACAAATCGACAACATAAAGTGACATGCTTTTTTTTTCTGTTTCTGTGCAGAATCCCGCAGCATATTTCCAAACATGGGCAGCACGGATTTATCCACGTACGTGTTCTTCATCATAACAAAGAAACCCGAGGCGCCGCAACACATCAAACTTGGAAGTATATGCTACATGCGCAAACAGAAGTATGAGGATGACCTCTCCAAGTCTTATGCTCCCACGACGTTCAGCGTCACGTTCCTGCCCTCCCACGCCAGTTTGGATTATAACATTGACTTGACCTGCATGGAGAATCTGTCTCCGCAGGAGGCTGACCTCCTGCTCGCCTGCCAGCCTGAAAGTGACAGGCTGAAGTGGCTCAGAGACAGAGACGCGCTCCACACTGCCCTGGCGCTCACCGTGGGCACGGACGTAATGGTGGAGAAAGACGGAGACAGGTTGAGAGGCACCATTCGCTATATTGGGCCACTGGTAGACCCAGGCTACTCCAATCCCATAACTGGAAGATACTTTGGAATTGAACTTCAGGTATAACTGGGTGCCAATGGCTGTTTCGCTGGAAAATCGGCATTTGTGTTTTGCAAATGTCCTCACTGGGCTTCCGTAAAGAGAATAGCACGCAATGCTGAAGGAGAATGTACTGTCAAAATACTGTGAGGAGGAAACTTGTCCTACTGTAAGACGAGACACTTTAATCTAACTTAAAAAAAAGAGTAAATTAAAGCTACACAAGTGAAGCAAAGCCTGTTCCTGGCAGCAAACATTTGGTTCTGTTTTCATAATTTACAATTGTAGGGCTGTCATTTTACAAGCATGTTTCACAGCTTGGATTCAGTTGCACTTGTCTGGGAGTTGACCTGAATTCAAAGTTTTCCAAATAATTACAATAATAATTACTGTATTACAAAAGAGCAGTTTAAAAAAAAGGATATTTTAAACAGAAATGTCAGGTGTCTCATATGCTGGTGAAGATTCTCAGTCATCCAGGTCATGGTCATTCAAAAAAAAAGTAAAAAACAAAGCAACTGGACTTGTTTTTCGTAGTTGAAGACGTTTCGCTTCCTCTCCAGGAAGCTTTCTCAATTCAAAAAACTGATTTTTTTTTTTAATTGAGTCAGGTGTCTCCAAAGTATGGCAATTTTCTCACAGAATAACTGGGTAGAGTACCAAGAAATCTATGAGTAGCGCTACGTCAGCATGTTTTTACTTCAGGCAAAAGTGACTAGTAGCACACAAGTATTTGGTAAAAAACTAACTCAAGTACTGAGTGATTGTTAAATCATAACATCGGATTTAAATTGTGAAATGTTGTCATCTGACAGACAAAAATAGCAGGTTATGAGCAAATTCTTGTATTTTAAAGACAAAAAATATAAATAAATAACATGATTACAAAATAAGAAATTCAAGCAGAATTTTTTTTTTTAAACATTACTGTATAGTCGTTTGCCTTCTGAAAGGCACAGAAGGCGCAGCAGATTAAAAAAAAATAGCTTCAGAACAATGAAGCTTGTGTCCAAACAGCAAGTCTCACTTTAACACAAACTGGGTTTGGTGCATTTTTTTTGGTTAAAATGTAGTTGTTCTGCTTTCAGTAAACTTACTTGTAGAGGGTAGAGTAGCCAGAAATTTTACCTAAGCAGGTTAGTAACACATCAGTTAAAGTAAGGATAACTTGTTATGACCCACGTCTGCATTTATGGAACATTATATGAACCAAATAATGGGCCAGATTTTCTAAAGTCTGACTGCCTAGTTTAATGAGAATATGTGTGGAAGCATTGGATCACACATTTCTATTCAATTGTGGCCTGGTATATGCAACATATTTGTTTTTTTTTAAATTAGCTGCAGTTTTCTTCTTTGTCCAACAGGACACCAAAAATGTCCCATAAATTAGGCAGTTGAAATTCTCTGTGTGTTTCAAGGCATGGTAGAGTCTTTAAATGTACAGTAGGACGCTGTTATTTATAAAGCATTTAGGTTCCAGATACACCTAAAGCTAATTGTTGCACTAGTTATAGTCATGCTACTAATATGATGTTCTATTCTTTTTTTGTTTTTTTTCCAGGGCGCAGACAGAAAAAAGGGAAACACAGATGGATATGGCACTGGATATAGAAAACGGTTCTCATGTGAGCGAAACTGTGGCCATTTTTGCCCCATTTAACAAAGTGAAGCCCCTTGTTTCCACCTCTCTGTCCCCCTCCATGTCTTCGCTCCTTGCTCAAAAACAAGCACGAGACATATCACCAGGAGACAGCGTCACCTTTTTCATTGATGAAAAATGTCGTCATGGGATGGTATTGGACATCCTGGAAGAGGCAGGACAACCGGTTTTGCAAATCTCCACAGTAAGTAAAATCCAGGTATTTAATTGTGCGTACGGGGCTGCACAATGGCACAGTTGGAAGGCCCTGGCCCGGGGTCTTACTGGATGGTATCTGCATGTTTTCCCTGTGCATTTGTGGGTTCTCTCTGGGTACTCTGGCTTCCTACCACAGTCCAAAAACACCGGCCTCTTTAAATTAGTCTTAGGTGGGAGTTTGTGTGTGCAGGCTTTTTTGTTATGCGTGTCTCTGTGTGCACAGTGATGGACGGGCGACCGGTTCAGGGTGTGATTTTGATATAGAAGTTTAAGCAGTAATGTGGCACTCTTGTGCAGACACCTCTGAATATATGACCTAGTATCATAAAAAAGAGAACTTTTTTTCTTTTTAAAGAAAGGATAGCATAGGTTCCTTCATGTATTTGTTTCTCAATATAATTTAAATTATCTTGCACAGAGCTTTAGTACCAAGTGGGATGTTTTACGATATGTGTTCCAATTTGTCACCTTATCAGTAAGCTTATCACGGTGATGTGGCCCATGCCAGGCTTGAGCGTGATATAATATCTTGTCCCAAACAACTTTTTTTTTTTTCTAGTAATAAAACTCACATTTTATTTTCTTCAACTTTGTCAGATTAGATCCTGAAAGCAGAAAAATACATATTTTTGTTGACAATGCACCAAAGCTTTGAACACAAATGAGCCACTAAATGGGTTTTGTGACTCATTAATCGTATCATATATGTAATTCAGACATGAATAAGCACAGAAATGTGATTCATTGTCGCCCTTTTATTTATTTAATTATTTACTTATTTTGTTAATGGATTTATTGTGTGAAATACAGAAGACATCTAAACAAATCCTTCTGAAGCTCCACAAGGCCAGGTCTAACGACACCAGTGGTTACATCTATAAATTATGATGTGATTGACTCTCCTACCAACCAACCAGTGTATCTGTTTTACATTTCGAACCGGAGATTATCACACACACACAGTTCACACACTTAACAAAAACCTTTATTGGGTTATTATTCCATCTAGAATACCGACTTCATTAGCCGGTGGAGGCGGAAGGCCATTTTGTTTTTGTAGTCCCGACCACATTTACTCTGCAAAACAGACGGGAGCACCGTGTGTGAGTTGTGGATGCATGTCGGTTCCTCTTCTTTGCTGTGTTTATAGTGAATGTGCTTATTGTTCCGCTTTACTGTGGCTTTAAATTGTCCACTGGGGCAGAATCTCTATAGGCAGAAACCACGCTATGTTGGTGGTGCCAGGACGTCTCCAATCTGTGAAAAAAACATGGATTTTCATAACAGACTGCCACTTAAAATATGGGCCAAGCCCTGCGAACGGCTGTGTGAGCGAACGGAGACTGAGAAGAGAGAAAAGGGGAAGCAGAGGAGGTAACAACAGGTGGAGAAAGAAAAAAATAGTGAAAAACAGCAAAAGCACACGACATGTGGAAACTTACGTGACCGGATATCTGGCACTTCTGATCCAGATGGTTAGATTGACCCTCTGGTAACATGCAGATTTTCAAGTGGCGAATTGTAATACATTATTAAATATATTTGGCCGTGTCATTTCAACCTCCATTAATTAACAATTAGTAACTATACTGCATAGAACAATGCTAAGATTATGTACATTTTACAGCATAACATTTTACAGCGTATTTGCTGACCCAGCCCGCCCCCCCCCCCCAAAAAAAGACGACATTAAAATCGATGCGTCTGTTGGAACAGCGTCACAGAAGACTAAAACCTTCTAAAAACCAATTGAAAATGAGGTTTAAACGATATGTAATGAATTAGTACTCAGAGGAAAGTGGCGGATGCCCCCATAGACAGGTACATGTGCACTGGGTGAGTGCGTTGGCCTCTGTGCACCACTGATTAAACCCCCATATGTATATACATAGGTGCGCGCACACCATGTGTGCACTGGGTGATTCACTGCTTCATATTTCAGCATTTCTAACATGTATTAGTATATAAATATTTTTGAGAATACTGGTTTCTGATCATTTTATATAGGAGTTGTATATAATTTATTTCAACTATCTATTTTATAGCATTTACTTTGAATTAATACATGATGTACTACAATATTGAAATTGCTACTGTCTGTTTGATATGAACTTTAAAGGGAGTAGCTGCAAAGCTTGTTTTTCTGGCTGGATCCCTTTTAGGTGTTATGTGTTTGCTGGGCTATATGTTCTGCAGGGAGAGATGTAGGATCAGAGTGTGTTTGGGCCTTTTTCCTGTCTTTGTTTGTGTTGGTGTTAATTGTCAGCGTGAATACTTGTGCTGTTGTATTGTGTTTTGCTTAGGCGGTGAGTAGCATGGATTTGGGGGTTAGAGCCTTAAAAGCAAGGTTTCTTTTCCGTGTCCTTTTCAAATCATGTATCTTTGTATTTAAAATGTGAATACAGATTCTTTTATGTGCAGGTTTGAATAAACAAACAAAAAAAATCTTCCTGAGAAATCTCTCCCATACAATGAAGGAAATTTCTTCACTTGCAAACCTCAGCTAAATCTACCACCTTCATCGACACAGATTGGAGCTGTTCACAGTGCATAAATATAATGTTTTCTTTATGTTTTTAGGACACAGATGACAAAGGAAATAGAGGCGGAGAAGTCAAGATTCCACTCAGCATGGTCGTTAAAGGAGAAATTCCTTCAGGTTTGAGCAGAATGTTGCAGATATAGTTTTTTTTGTCGATTTTTGTCAAATCTGATGCGCAGACGTTTTCTGCACACTGTAGGGCCTGAAGGAATGGACATCGATACTCCGCCAGTGGAAGCACACACTGATCTGAGCATGAGTCTAAACTCGGTGGTGGAGGTGACTTTAGGCAAAGGGAACTCGTATGGGATTATCCGCTGGATCGGTAATCTACCCGACCGTACAGATGTCATGGTTGGACTTGAGTTGGTAAATACATGTTTTTATGTGTCAATGTTTAGATTTACCAAGAAAAAAGGCTCTGTGATTATACTTTAACTTATTTATGTATTCAAGGGAATATATTTTAAACCCGTACAATCTGAAATATTAGGTAATATTTGCATAAATAAGACAAATATGCTTCAGAAGTTACTCACACTACTTTTTTTAACCTTTTATAGAACTTATTGAGGTTTTGGGTTTTCTTGGACTGTTAAAGAGACGGCAGTTAAAATTGTTTTTTTCCCCCACGCTATTTAACCCTGAAATTATCCCATGACTTGGAATCTGTCTGCAGGAAGAAGACGTGGGAGTGAGTGACGGTACCTTTAAAGGAATCCGTTATTTCACCTGTCCTCCAAAGAGAGATTTGTTCGTGAAACTGAAGTCCTGCCGTCCTGATTCGCGCTTTCAGAGCCCTTCAGCCAAAGCAAAGATACTAGAACTGGATAACAAAGGTTAGTTCAGAATTACAGCTTCTACAGAAGTTTCTATCCACTTCTCAGAAGGAAGGTAATTTTGGACCTTTTTAATGACTTTTATATCGTGGTCTGTGTGAATACTCGATTCTGATTGGCTGCATCTGTTAAAAAGTGTTATAGGACACCTAAAAAAAAAAAAAGTCCCCAGTCAAATAGCCTGATCGTTCTAAATTATTGCGCTCACTCAAACGTTAGCTGGTAAGGGCAAGACAGTTGACGCTGGTTACCCTGGCAACCGGCAGGACAAGCTTCATTAAATAATACCTCAGCCGCTTCATGTGAAAACGTACGATTTTAACAGCGGCTGTAGGGCGTGTTGAGGATCTGAGTGAAGATGAGAGCCGGTTGGTCAGCACAGGCTCTCAGGCAGGAGGGAGACACACCATCAGGTTCGGGACTTTCGCTCTCCTTCTGACACTGAAACAGCCTCTTTACATCATCCTCCTTTAGCGCTCCTCACGGTTAGCCTATCACTGTAGCTTTTTTTTTTATACCTGATCTCTTCGATCATTTTGTTTCTCACTTGCTTATCTAGTCCCTGCTTCTGTAATCTATTGCCTTGGTCAGACAGCTTCTTCAGCTTTCTCATATTTTCACTTAATAATGTATTATTTTTTAGTCTGGGTAACACTTATTCGACAGACATCTGAAATCTGTTTCTTCTACTCACTTTCTCATTTAAAGTCTCAAAATCTCTTTTCTTTCAAGAAGAATATGTCTCCCTGAGTAAAGTGACGATTTTTCTAGCGTGCTATGTTAGTGCAGCTGAAAGCATGATGAAGCAAAAGAGAGTGCCTCTTGGTGTAAGATTACACAAGTAACCTGTACAGGACAGGGAAGAAATGTCTAGTAGGCAGGCATTCTTTGGCAGGAGGCCCATCGATCAAGTGGAAATGTGGCTGACTGCTGTGCAGCCACATTGCACGGCTTCATGCATACAATACTGTGCAAAGCGATTTAGGGCCTGTGTGAGAAAGTAGCAACGCTTTTCAAAATTTACAAAATGCAAAGTGAGCATAAAAAATAAAAAAAATATCAAAATCACATCAGTATTTGGTGTTAACTACCCTTTGCCTTCTGCGGAGGCCATGCCATCACTTCCAGGACTTCTGGTAAGACCTGTGACATGAAACTGTCCTAAACCTCACCTTGGTCCTGATGTTGGCTGTTCCTCATATAGTTTTAATCTTTCTACACAGCGGTTTCTGTCAGTTTATGACTGTGTCAACCTACATGTGACATGGATGAGCATTACAACCAAGAGTCTTTACTGTCATTATGTCACCATAAAGAAACTTTTGGTTGTGACACTTACACATAATACACAGACACAAAACAAGACTTTTGACAAGACAAGACATTTTGTTAAAACAGTTGAATTCACCGACAACACTTCCTGAGAAGCTAATGTGCAAATAGTCCTTAACATCTGATAAAGTTTTGTGCGATAAGTTGACAGCGCGGTCATGTGACGCGACACAAGAAAGTTGAGCAATGTTCAAGTGTTTTCGCTGTCGCTTGGAACTACAGACATTTATCTAGATCAGCCGTGAGGGCCGCCCTTAAAATGATGATGTTCTCCAGCCTGTTTCCTTGTCAGTAACATAGGATGAACCTAATTGTATTTTTCTTTTGTAGACTAGACATAATGGCAAGATTTCGGTCAATTCCATCAATATCTTCTGACTTCTCATCCTTGTCGGTCACGGACTGCTTTGAAAATATCAAAAGCCCTCCAGTTTCATTACCAATAAGATTTCTTTAGAAACGAGTGTTCCAGCAGCGCTATTCGAAATGCTGCTGTTGCGTCCCGTGTGTTGGGCCTTCACCCCGATGGCGGTTAAAGCCTTTAGTCGCTGCCGTTTGTCGCTCCCCGTGTGTCGAGCCCGTAACAGAGACACCGGTGTCCACCGTTAGGGGTTTCTTTTTTGAACAAGGCTTTATTGAGCACTTCTAGAAACAATGACATCCACCATTACTTCCCGTAACCAGAGCGCTGCTGTGTGACGTCTACTTTCTCCCTCCGTTATCTGCGCATGCGGGTCGCTTTGGCTATGATGGCAGTCACTGTAGTAGTATGAACGACCGCTCAAGAAACTAAAAAATAAATAATTTGCTTTCTGAAAAGAATCGGAAATTGAGGTTCCAGACCTGCAATGTGAACGTCGCCTTAGACTTGTGCCAGACACTTGCCTTGTATTTGGTGGATATAATCTCAGTTTGTCATGTTTATCTTTGTAAACAGAGGAAAATGGCGATTTCAGCGCAGGGAACCAGGAGCCTGTTCCTCCAATCAGTACAGAGCAGGTCAACCAGCTTTTGATTGGACGGATGAAAGGGATCCAAGGTCACTGCAACTCCTGCTACATGGACGCTGCCCTCTTTGGGTCAGGATCAACCATTTCAAAAAAATAATTGAGACAATAACTGAGTCAAGATTCTTCAATGGAAGCAAATCAATAAGTATTTTAAAAGTGGAAAATAAGATTTTGAATATTTTTTGTTGCACAGATTGTTTTCCTGCTCCTCTGTGTTGGACTCTATGTTGTATAAATCAACAACTCCTCAGGATGCTCCAGTCCAGAGTATATTGCTCCATGATATTGTCAACCCACTCCGCAGGTGTGTGTCTGCTTTTGCACCTTTTATTTGTGTTGCTGTGGGAATGCTGCCTTCAGTGATGAGTGTGCCGTTTGCAGTAAGGGTTTTGTTCCTGGGCGACACGTCATGAAGTTTCGGGAGCAGCTGCAGAATCACGGCTATAGCCACTCCTTCACCACCGACGAGAAGGGTCAGTCTGATTCTAAAGTACCTAAAAGAAAATCCAACTTTGTTCTGGGAATTAAACCTAAACTGGTGATGTGAATTATGTGTTTCAGACCCAGAGGAGTTCCTCATCATTGTGATGCACCACATTCTTGCCCTGGATCCTCTACTAAAGCTGTACTCATCCTCCTTATTTTACCACTGAGTCGTTTAAACCGTGCTAGGCTTTGGGTTGGACCAATTTTTCTGCTTTTGTCTATTCAGATCAGCTGCTGGTAAAGTGCAGGAGAGCTACTGCTATCAGATATTCCTGGACCAGAACCACAGCCTGGTTCTGCCCACAGTCCAGCAGCTACTGGAACATTCCTTTCACAGTGCAGGACTCAAACTGGCAGAGGTGGGCTCCCTGTTTACTTTTGCAATCGGATGTGACAAATGGGAGTTAAACGATGCTTCTCAAACAGTCTGGTCAGAGTTAAATCAATCCGTGAATCAGTCAGCCATTTAATATCAATCCCTCTTCATTTGCAAAGCTCTGGTTTTCAGAAACAAGGAAAATGAAGTGTTTATAGATAAATTATTTAAAATTTGTAAAACTTTAAAAACATTTTAAGTTTAAATGTATGCTTGTTTTCCATTGTGAGAAATCTTAATCTGTCTGCAACTGAAAAAACATGGTGTGCTTGTGTATGTATGTGTGTGTGTGTGTGTGTGTGTGTATGTATATATATATATATATATATATATATATATATATATATATATATATATATATATATATATATATATATATATATATATATATATATATATATATATCTATATATATATATATATATATATATATAATTAATAAATAAATAAAATTTAAAAAAATGGCCGCATACATAAATCGTAATGCTCAACTAAAAGCTTTCCAGAAGATGCCGGACTTTAGTTTGATTTTTTTAAACTTTGAATCCTCCCAGCTCAACCCCAGATATCCAGGGAGGCTCGTTGTGGGCCATAGCAGCTTTTAGATACTTCTTTACAGGTTTTTTGTGGAAAAGAAAGCAGCTTCCATCAACCTGGTGTGTCTGGAAGACACGTATGCTAAGAGACATTCCAATACTTCAAATGTATGTGATAGTAAAATATAATACTTACCAGGCTGGATGTTTTTTTCTCTTCTATTAATGAGGTTGGCTTTAACGACTGTCGATAAATTCTGAAATCTTCTCTTTTTAATTTGAATCATTTCCGACCTGCTCCTTTCCTACCACTAGGTGCCTCAGTGACACATCTTTCTCTGCAAATCCTCTGCTTATTTATCTGTCTTTAAACCTTTAGGTGCCTTCCTGCCTCATCCTTCAGATGCCTCGCTTTGGGAAGAAATTCAAGATGTTTGACAAAATTATTCCCTCCCTGGAGCTGGACATCACCGACCTCCTCTCTGAGGGTACAGTTAAAGCACTCTCATCTGAGCAGACGTGATGAAACACATTGTACAAAACTCATGGTCTGAGTGCGTTTCAGGTCCTCAGCAATGCATTATGTGCGGACACGTGGCAGTGGAAGAGTGTCCAGACTGTTTTAAAGATTCAATTTTCAGCCCGACGGGATTTAAAGTCTTCTGCAAGAATTGTTCAGCTCAGGTTGGTGGCTTTTACTTAAACATCTCTGTTCAAGTTTATCTATAAAACACTTTAAAAACATACCCCATTGTCCAAAAGGCCCTCAGTGAAGCATTGAAATAAAAAAGGTTGTATAAGTAAAAGACTTAGTTAAGTCAGCAAGGAAAAAAATTGAAACAAAAACAAAAAACCTTTGGACAAAAACGTCTTGTCTGCGACTGAAGCCAGTGACTGAAGATCTTTTAAATTGAGAAAACAGCAAGAGCTAAAGCCTTTCTAATATGCATCAGTAGTGGGTTACACCACTTACACAGCATAACTGCAAAATGCCTCTCCGCCCCTCCCTTGAGAAAACTAAATACAGATACTATTTGATCCTCAGACGGTGACCAACTCAACCATTAAATGCCTCAAACAAAAACAGTTTAAAAATCATAACACAAAGATTTGTTCCAAAAAAAAAGACCTGTGGAGTTTTGTAGATTCTAAACTTACAGTTGACCTTCACAAGCGAATACTTAGTCCAAGAGCTCTTCCTTTATCTTTAACTAACGCTAAATACTTCTTAGAGATATGTCATTTATTTTTTTACTTTTTTTTTAACAGCTCATAAATATTTAGACCCATTTGACTCGCATGAGCTGCACTCCTTTAAAGCACAACACAGTAGAAGTAAAATCCTTGGCTGTGACTCTGCTGTCTTTGTGACATCTTAGAATGTAGCTGGGAAGGCAGCAGCCTGAGGATGGATTTGGAAATGAAAGTATACAAGTGCAGAAGGCAAGGCAAATTTATGTGTATAGCACATTTCAGTACAGAGACAATGCAAAGTGATTTACATGATTAAAACATAAAAAAATAAAACTGAGTAAAAGCAAGTATGAATAACATGTAGAAACATTAAAACAGTTGGACTAAAAAAGTTGAACTAATGATGTTTCAGTAAAACTAGAACAGTCAAAGGCAATCCTGAACAAATGTGTTTTTAATCTTGATTTAAAGGAACTCAGGCTTTCCGCACTTTTACAGTTTTCTGGGAGTTTGTTCCAGATAAGTGGAGCATAGGAACTAAATGCTGCTTCTCCGTGTTTGGTTCTGGTTCTAGGTATGCGGAGCAGGCTGGAGCCAGAAGACCTTAGTGGTCTGGAGGGTTGATACACTGATAACAAGTCTGTGATGTATTTAGGTACTAAGCCATTCAGGGATTTATAGACTAACAGAAGTATTTTAAAGTCTATTCTCTGAGATACAGGGAGCCAGTGGAAGGACTTTAGAACTGGGGTGATGTGCTCTACTTTCTTAATCAGTGACTAATAGCTAAAGATCATGAAATCGCTTAAGAGTGTTGTTGATGTGAAGTGATAAGAATTGTAGACCTGGTTCAAACTTTTTGACAATCCTGTTATTTATGTTGCACAAGCACCACTCTAATATTTGCAGCTACATTTATCTGTATTTAAAAAAGGTTGCAACAAGACCGCAGGTAAAGCTGCTATTAATACTCTGTGATCCTGATAATTTTTAGTAGCATACTGAAAGTGGTTCACGCAATAAGACGGTGATCCTAAACAGCAGCAAACCAAAGAATGAATGATAGAGAAAAGAATCACTGTGTTGTAATGACCCAGTCAAAGTCCAGCCCGCACAAGAACCTTTTGGTTTAGCTTCCAATGAACTAACATAATAACGAGCTATAATGCGTTGTACTGTTGTCAGTCTGAGTTTTATTATTGTCCTTTATCGTTAAAAGTCTGTATTTCTCCACAGGTGCACTCTCACCCTCAGCGCCGCTCCCATCAGCCTGCAACCCTGGAAATCCCTAAAGGCTACCTTGGCCGTGGCATCCCTCACTCACTGACCAGGGACCGGCTGGAGCTGTTCGCCGTGCTTTGCATCGAGACAAGCCACTACGTTTCCTTCGTCAAACACGGACCCAGCAATACGGACTGGATCTTCTTCGACAGCATGGCCGACAGAGAAGGTGGGCATGTAGTTTTGATGTAACGTTTCCCCAAACGGACAGGAAGCTTATTGAGTTTGTGCTCTGTTTTAAGGAGAAAGAGATGGCTTTAACATTCCTGAGGTGCAAGCCTGTCCTGAGGTTGGCATGTACCTGGAAATGTCTCCCGCCGAGCTGGCCAATCAGGTGCCGCGGGACATGAAAGGAGTGGCCAAGCGTCTCTTCTGCGACGCCTACATGTATCTGTACCAGAGCACGAGCATGTGTCTCTATCGCTGAGAGGACACATCAACATTTCTGGGAATCCAGCTGTTTCTTATTTCCTTTTGCTGTACTGCTTAATTTTTCTAATTACTGTGTGTAAATTTTACACAAACGGTGACTTTTTTTGTATATTTGCAAACCTAAAATAACTCCTGTAAGTATTTTCTGTCCTAATACAGGGAAAAATGTTTTCAGGCTTGAATAATTCACAGTGATATTGTTTTATGTTTCTTATATGATTGAAGCACAAACTGACATGACTTCCTGATGTTATTTTGAACTGAAGGTGAACAAAAGCAGTATGTAATGACCAAGTCACTTGTTGATCTGGAATATTTGAATGTAATATTCATCCTATGATCACATTCTGTTATAATCAGAAGCGTGATTAAAAATTTGCCTCAGACTAAATTCTATGAAAGCCAGAAAGGCAATTAAAAATTTCTCAGAAAAGCTGTAATACAGCGTATAGTGCATTAAATCTTTATTTTTCTCTAAAGGGTAATTTATGAAAAACATTATCTTCTTCAAGTGCTTTGGGAAGAAAGATAATTTTGTTTTTGTTCTGATCTCCTGAATAATGTTTTATTGAGGAGTAATGATGTGGGTGTGGATGTACGTACATATGTGTATGTATGTATGTGTGTGTATGTATATATACACACATATACATACACATTACAATGACCATGGTTAAATAAATAAATATTTCTGAAAGGATTGCCTCTATTCATAGAGCAAAAGATGTGTTCCTACATGCCACATCAATTTGATACAGACGTGTAGCAGCCCCACCAGGTGAGGGAGACCCTGAACCTACTATAAAGCTAATAAATCAATCTAACCTATAGAGGAGGCTATATTAAAGGGCTTGTTTCTACAATCTTGTTTAGGTCATGATTCATGACTAAGGGTTGACATGCTGATGAACCGGTAAATCTAGGACTTTCCCTTCCAGCTCATCTTCTACTTTTATCACAACAAATCAGAGCAACACCATCACTTCCGCAGATAAAGCCCTGATCCACCCAATTATCTCAAGAACAGCCTCGTCTTTTTTTTTTTTTTTTTTGTCCAGTAAATACAGCGCAAGTGTTAAAGTTGAAAAGGTCCGTGGGGATCTTATAGAATATAGATCCTCCTAAATGGGGCAACAGCACCATCTGTTGTTTGGTCTCTACCTGCAATCAGAAGTATGAGCTGGAACACATTCTCTGCAATCCTCAAAAACAGCTTCACTGCTTTGAGGTAACGTGCCGAAGAATGTCCGAGGACAAATATTAGGAAACTTCTGAAAGAGAATTAAACTAAATTTAATTGCAGTTTGTTTTTATTGGCTTGATGTCATTTTTGCCATGTTTCCAGCTCATCTATTTTGGTTCCCTGATTTTTACTGATGTGTATGGCTAGTTAAAAGTAACGAGTAATGTTTCCAGGGCAAAAAAGTGCTGTGTTAAGTTTTAACTTTTGTTATGACTGTAGTGATGTGCCGAGCTAAAAACCTCTGCTATTAATATATTGTATACAATTTCGCAATGTTAAATTTATTTAACCGTTATCAAATGAAAAGGGGATTCTAGGTAATCTTTAGAGCAGCTGCTCCAATTCATTAAGAAAGGAAACAGCAGAAGTTACCTTTCTGACCCATTTTGTTGGGATGGGGGGGCAGAAATCTTTCCATTCTCCAAAGGAAGGTGGTGGTGAGAACCACGGCGGTAAAATAACTTTGGGAAGGTGCAGAAGAAATCCACAGCCCAGGTGGAATATGTTGATAGAACAACTATTAGCCATTCACTCCACTAATCTGGCAAAGAAAACTATTGTTAATAGAAAAGTGATAAGTTGTCCCATTTGCAGTTTCCCTCAAGTCATGTACCAGGCACGCTGAATGTGTTGGAAAACATGTCGTGGTCAGATGAGATCCAAACTTAACCTCTTGACCCACGCAGAGAATGCAATGCGTGGTAGAAAACGAACGCTGCACATGAACACACCATCACAACCATGGAAGAACCACTGAGTTATATTATACACTGGAGTGGTAATAGCCCGCTGTTAGAATGAGTCACTTTGAAGCCACCAGCCGCCATATTGGTACTCCCTATTTTCCCCCAGTAATTAGGGAATATGTGTGCTACAGCATCGAATAACGAGGATTTTCTCATGTTCAGGGGGGGCTTAAGACTTTTAAAATGTCAAATGCCATATACTTTTATGTTATGTTCTAAAACTAGCAAGTACTGAGAAAGTCATGTGCTGAAATATTTTGCATTTTATTCATTTAAATATATATGTATAACATTTATAAATATATAAATAACAACATACAAAAACATATATTTACACACACACACACATATATATATATATATATATTTATTTATATATACATATATGTATATTTAATATGAATAACATGTAAAATATTTCAGCACCTAATTTCCTAGTAGTTGATAGTGTTAGTACATCCACTGACTGTAGAATTACCTGTGAAACGTTTTCACACAGCCAGAAAACTGCTTGTTGTTGCAACCAAATCCTATGGGGTTCTGTGAAAGTAGGGAGTAGCAAGATGGCGGCCAGTGACTTCAGTTTTTCGGCAAAATCAGCACTCCAGTGTATTATATAGCTCAGTGGGAAGAACAGTTGTAACCATGGAAGCTGCTCAGAGTAGATGGGAATGTGGATGGAATTCAAGCCAAGCCAACTTTATTTATAAAGCGCTTTAAAAACAACAGGCACTGACCGAGGTGCTGAACAGAAAGAATGGTTAAAATGAATGAATAAAACATTAATATTAACAAAAATTTAAAACTAGAAATAAAAATGAAAGTAAAAATAACACAAAAACACAACATAGATGAATGGAAAATAAAGTTATTTAATAAAACAACTTATATTGGTTGAAAAGCCAAAGAGAAGAGGTGGGTCTTTGCAGCGTGTGAATTAGAAAAATTACAGCTTGGCTCCTAAGGTCACCTCTGACCTAGCTCCATTGAAACATGAGCAGCGACACACAAGAGCCTGCTCATGGGCTCCACTGCCCTGGTTTCCTGGTTTGCTGAGGTCAGTGCTTGCATATTTTCTGTGCTGGGACTGTAAATGTTTGGATTTGAGGAGTTTGTGTTACGTCTGCTTATGGAGCCGGTATAGGAAGGTCCAGGGCTGGGAGAAGAAGGGGACAGGCTGTGGCCTAGCCAGAGGTGTGATTACTTTATCTCTGCTCTGGTTCTCAGTAAAGTGCTGGAATCACCGTTTCCTTTATTTAATAAGTAACTGAGGGATCGGTTGTCATTATTTCCAGTAACAGAGCAGTAAAACGTTCCATGATTTGCGAGCTGCAACGTAAAAAGTCGATCTCCCCTGAGCTTCAGCCATGTCCTCGGTACCTCCAGCAACATTTGTCATGAATTGTTTAAAAGCCTTGCAGCAGTGTTTTGCACCAACTGAAGGCACTTGAAGAATTACAGTAATCCAGCTGAGGCATATGTTACTGTTTTGAAGTCATCTTTCAACAAGATACTTTATAAACAGGGGAAATCCTCAAAGCAAACTAGTTACAGGTTGAACAAGGTGTGGAAATGAGAGCAAGTTCATCTTACAGCAGGAAACAATCCTAAACAAGAAATCAGAGCTACACTGGAATGGTTATATTCACAGCATGTTAATGTGTTGAAATGAGCCGGCCAAAGTCGAAACCTAAATCAAATTAGGAACCACTAAACTTGCCAAAACGTGAAGTTTGATGTTCACAGCCTCTTTCCATCCAATCTAACAGGGTTTGATTGCATGAGTAGAGACATACCTCAAAAGAGAGACATAACTCTTGCAAAAGGTGATTTTGCTGAGTATTGGCCCTGGGGGGCTACTTCTGAGACAAAGTTTGAGCGGATTGAGGCAGATTGAACTCACAGACAGCTCAAAGGTTTGTTTTTTTTCCTTTTAAATTGTTGTTAGCGCTGATTTCTCGCTCAACCGTTTTCCCTTGTTTCGTTGCAGCCTCCTGTCTCTGCATGAGCTCATGCTGAGAGCAAAATTGGCTCCACATTGAGTTTAAAGTCTAGTCTCCAATCAGGTGGGAAGGGTTTGCTGATTAAAAAAAAAAAAAGAAAACGTTGTCATGTTGTAGTTTAAAGCTTTTTCCATTCTGAGCTGATTTTTCTCATGCAGTTGATGACCAAACCGCCAATCTGTCATCCTGCTTTGTATCTGAGTTTACGCCAGCGTTACCATGAAAATAAATATATTCATATATCAAAACAAAAATGGACTGTTAGTACGTCTTAAATCATTCAGAACACTGGAGTGATGTAAAACAGCTACGATTATGGTAGCACAAAATGCTGCTGTTTTGACTTTGAAGTGTCAAATATGCTACAACGTGACACGATTAGAATACACACAAAGCTTTTTTCTCCCCATTAAAGTGCAGAAACCGGTTGGCCTCAGCTCTTTCTGCCTCATCTTTCTTTCAAACGCTGCCTGCCTGGATATTTGTCTTCGATCTGGATGCCTTTGATCCTGCTGTCTCCCTTTGTCTCGCTGTGATCAGGTCTCCAAGTGACCTCTAACACTAGTTAGGAGTGCTGAGCTGTGCTGTGCCGCCCTGATGAGTCGGGCTCTTTAATACACTCGAGGGCACGGATTCCAGCGGAGGAAGCAGCCTTGAGTCGTGAAACGAAGCCCTGCAACTTTATAAAATAGCCGTCCTCTTTCATCCAACACGCTCAGCATATTCACAGACATGCAAAAAAAAATAAAAATCCACTGACCCTGCATGCGTGTTTATACAAAGGGGGAGAGCTGTGTTTGTCAAAGCAGTAAAGTTGCTCCACTGCTGGATTTGTTGAAAGAAGATAACGTCACAGTAATATGGCTCCCAGAGCCCAAAAATTCAGACCTCGTTATCAAAGTCAACATACAGCCAAACAGCCTGATCCCGATACAGAGGAACCTGTATCGGGAACAAGCTGTAGTAACTGTCTTTGTTTTATCTCTCTCCTAAAACGGATTGGTAAAGAGTAAAAATCCAAGTTTTCATATTTAGGAATTAGCTTATTTTTGTTCTTGTGAAAATTTAATTAATCGTTTCAGCTATAGTCTTATGACTTTCGCAGAGATTCATAACCACAGCTATTATTTGCTAAAGTCCAAAAATATTGCATAGACAGTTTTTTTTTTTTAAATAGCAACACAAAAGTAGTTTTAGTTAGGCTGCTGGTTTTATCCTTGGTAACAAATATGAATAAAATATTCCAGGGGCAATCTTTTTTTAATTTCAAATTGCATTCTTTGGTGTTATTTAACCCAGAGAAGGGCCTTTCTGAGATTGTTTTATTGCGGGAACTACTGCTTTATTGGATATCCAACTTCAGAGTAAAAAAAAAAAAAAAGAGCAGGAGATAGAATTATAAAAGTTGAATGACAATCAGGCATTTCTACATAAATGATCCCACAATTAGGGCAGAACAAAAAGCATGAAGCATACATTAACTGTTTGAAATTTTTTTGACATTGGATAAATGATTTGCCTCAATATCAGCAAAACTGTACGACGGGAAGAGTTATACCCTCGGCGACATTCCTGCCTTCCATCTTTTTCTGAATCTAAGAAATATTTCTTGCAATCTGTGTGTTGCAAGCAGCACTAGTCTTACATAGTTTTGTGTGTCTTGTTTTGGATGTAGTCTACAGAAATACACAAATGTTGGTGGATTGTTATCTAATTTTTTTTTCTTCCTCCAGTGGAACTCGCGAAATTAGTAAAAAAAAAAAAAAAAGTTGACAGATTTTCTTTCAATGCCACCAACAATATTGATCTTTGAGAGTTTTATTAATCAAATTAAGGAGGCTGTTGAGTTGTCTGGGTCCTGGTTCTTATGCTTGGATGCTGATGAGGAGTGATTGTTGTTACTGGGGGAAAAAGGTAGATTACGATTAATTGCAAAAAATGGGCTTACAGTGGAAGGCTGACATGGGATCCTGGATGGGTGATCATACTCAGAGGCTGAGGCTGGCAGGCGGCTGCTGGATGCTGGTGTGCCTCTCTTAGCACTCTGGGTAAAGATGGGGGAAGCCATAGATGATAACGGGTGGATTGGCAGGGTTGTAATGGTCATCGTGGAACCGCCAACGAGGGAGCGAGTCAGGACGAGGATCAGGGGAGCAGGAGACTTGTAGGACTGAAGTCAGGGGATATGAAGACAGAACCTATTAATTTAGATATGCAAAGTTATTTGCAATTAATATTCAATATATTCCAACAATTATTAATTCATCCATCTGACTCATTCTTTTGCATTATCTATGAGTTGACCCCTGGAAGCTCCTGAGTTTCCAGGGTTGTGACTTTGATTGGCAGATATGATTAATCTGACTGGATGAAGATTAACACAAAGCACACTGATTGGCCATGGACACAGAAAGCTGCACCCTGAAGGGAATTTTTAAGTAACCAATTAGAGACCAGCATTAAGTCTCATGGAAGCTGAAAGGTAGCCCAGACACAGACCTGCTCATTAGTCCAGCATCCCACAATGTTGAAACCTTGAAATTAGGACCCCCCCCCCCCCCCCCCCCCTCACACACACACACACACCAACCCCAAATAAACCCAAAATTGAACGGGAGGTCATGGTGTTAGGTTTTTAGCAGGACCAAAAATAGCAGACAGGAACTTGGGAATAGCATGATGAATACAAAGTTTCAACAAAGAAAAGATGCTAACTTACAAATGAACTCAGGACAAGGAACATCGGGCCTGGGCTGAGTAACACGGATACAGGAAGCATAAGTGCACTGCAGGAAGCCGCAACGGAAAGAGAGAACTAGACAGTTTAAGGCATGGCGAGTCAGAGAGAGTAATCAGATGAGAAATAAGCAATAGCTGAGAACAATGAGGGCGGAGAGCTGAGGGAGAGGGAGAATAATTACCAGGGGCAGACAGGGAGGGCCACAGGGGAGAAATCTGACAGAATATAATGCCAAATGAAGAAGGAAGAATCAGGAACCCAATTAACAACGAATGAAGTAAAATGGCAGAATTGGAAAATCACAAACAGGAAAAAACAGAAATCCAACAACCTCTAATACCTCTGGATGGTATGTTGACCTGGGAACACCAGAAAATATAAAGAAAAGTCAGACATATTATGTGATGATTACTTTTTGTGTTGTAATTTCATTTTTACTACAGTTTTTCCCTGCAATTTTGATGGAAGCGGCAACAACAAGGAAACAATGAAAGAGTCAGGCTGCAACTCTTCCTGCCGGGGGTGTTAGGGGAAACAAAATAATGTCAGAAAATCATCTCAGATCCCACTCATATTCTTTATTCAGAGTATCAGTTTCTTCCTTCAAGTCGATGTCTTACAGTCCCTGCTTGTAGACTGAACCGCTATATGTACTCATTTGTTCCGCTTTCCATTAAAGCAATAAACAGTATTAAACAGTAAATTGTGGAATAGGCAATCGTATCCAAAATTTTAAACTAAACTGAAATGCTTGTTTTATGTATTTATTTTTCTTATAACAGATTCTTTATAGAAGTGTCTTTATACATTTATTTATTTCATTTTTTTAATTGTGAATGTAATGTGACATGCTTCTGTTATGTTTTTATTTTTCTTATAATGGAATTTCTATAGTGGTGTTTTTATGTGTAAATGTCGTGTGACATCGTTTGGACTATGTAGCAGCCAAAGTCTGTACCCAAGACAAATTTCCTTGGGGACAATAAAGTTCTTCATCATCATCATCGTCGTCATAATAATCATAATGGGAGAAATGGGAGAAATTAATGATCTCAGAATAGCAGCACATCGGAGCATCAGTACATGAACAAAGAAGACATAAAGGATAATTTCCTGGCATGCATCACACAATCAAAGTTTTAACTCTGTGTTGAGTTACAGGTTGTCATCTTCACAGAGTCACATCACTCCACCCTGAGGGTATTAACCCAGAATGTGTATATATTTTACCTATTCTTGTTAAGATAAAATGGTTTATCTTACACATTTTGGTTTCTTTTAAATGTCCGTGTTGCAGCATCAACAGCGCTCCGCTGTGCACGGGTAGAGCCGCCTCCTCCATCCGTCGGGGTCCAGAAGAGCAGGAAGATCTTGGTTTGAATTTCACTCTTTTCTGTGGACGTTGGTACCATAATTGTTAAAAGCTGCCCAGAAACGATTCCCCCTGTCTTCAGTGGAGCTAATATAAACACCCTGCATCATGATAAATAAATCTACCCTGAGTCCACACATTATCTGCGTCATCTGATCTGAACATGTTGTTCCTCGCTGCGTTCAGTCAGGAAGCTTCCAAGCAGGAAGGTCATCAAATACCACCAGCCTTGAAGTCAGAGCGACGTCCTGCTGATGAGGCTCGTGGCGAGCGACAGATTCTGAGAAACGAGAGGGATAATTTCTGTCTTCATCCGTTTGACTTTTGATTAAGGTCATTGTGAGTTTTCTTTTTAAGGTAATCTCTGTTTGGAATTAATTGTTTTTTTCTGGTAAATTTGCAGGTGTGTTTTCTTTCATCTCAAGCCTGGCCTTAGTTTTAATGTCAAATTGGCAAAGAGACACATGGTACAATTGTTTTTAAATGTTAAAATCACAATCATTTCAATGTGTTTGTCAGGGATGTGAAAGAGCAACATGATGCAGCACATTACTGTAAAATGTGGAACACTTGTTCCATGGTTTTAAAACCTTTTTTTTTTTTTTTTAATAAAGTGCGTTATAAGTATATTCTGTTCAACTCTGGTTTATCTCACTCGAGTGGCCTCTTCCACGCGTTTGCAGCAAACTTTACAAGTGCTTGTCATATAATTAGAAAATCATGACAATGTTGATTTTTTTCAGTAATTCCATTCAAAAAGTGAAACTTGTATATTGTATTAATTAATTACACACAGATTGATATATTTCAAGTGTTTACTTCTTTTAATTTTGATTATTAGAACTGATGATTAATAAAAACCCTCAATTATTCATAACTCTGTAAAAAGCATATTTGAGGACTACAGGTTGACCTGTGTTTACATTAGTTGAGAGTCTCTGCAGCTCCTTCACACTTACCATGACCCTTTTGGCTGCTGCTTAGATTGATGCTCTCCCTTCTTTGGCCGTCACTTTAGGTGAACGGTAATGTCTGCGTAGGTTTGCAGTTGTGCCAAACTCTCCATTTTTCAGATGATGGATTGAAGATTGAAGTGTTCTGTATGATGTTCAAAGCTGATTGTTTCATGACGTAACATTTCAACCTTGACCCGTCTGCTGTGTTTCTTTGTCTCAATGATGCTGTAAGTGCACATATGTGTGTTTACGAACTGAGGGACTCCTGAAGGCAATTGGTTGCCCCAAATTTTATGTCGGGATCACATTGAAGCTGAATAGATACACATACCCCTTTTTTTTAGCTTTATTTAAAAAAAAAAAAAAAACTAAACAAAAGAATTGGAGAATTTGATTTGAGAACCATGTCTCAACCTCTTCTTGCTTCTCATTCATGTGCTACTTTATGTCGTTCTATGACATAAAATCCCAGTAAAATACATTAGTACATATTTACGGTTATAAAGTGACAACATTTGGAACAGTTCACAGGGTTTGAAGACTTTTGTAAAGCACATGACATCCAATAAAGCTCTTATAGAGATCTTTGTTAGTTTTGCTGCACTTTGCATCAAGTTGGCTTCACTAAAACTTCCTCTTCTCCCACGAGAAGCAAAGTTTTTATTACCCCCCTCCTCTCCTAAAGAGTTATGACTTCACCCGGCCATATGGTCTTTCAGTTACTCAACACCATTAGCAATCATAAAAGTGTCATTAGAGCAGACGTGTTGGACTAATACAGCGGATTTTAGGAGGGTTTGTGTCTCCAGAAAGGCACAATAATTTGCAGAAGTGGACTAGATCTTTATATATTAATACGTCAGCACATGAGAGATCATGACCCACATCCATCATCTGCATGCAAACATTATTAGTTGGCCAGTGTTACAGCTGCATAATTAAGTGCTGGAAAGGTTATCGCTTTGTCATTTGCCGTTCCAGATATCCACCTGGGGCGGTTTAAATGCCTCTGTCCTCCTCTTCACGTCAGCCGGCGCCCACGCCGGCAGGAACGCGTGACAAGAGTGAAGCTGCTGGCTCATAAATAGGAAAAAAATATCAGATGTGACAAAGTAAAGACGTAGTAAAAGAAGTGAAACACGATGATGAGACATAATAATAAAAGCTGCGAGTCTGTTTGCACCGCGAGAAACTGCTCTGGGACTCTGCAGCTGATTTATCCATTCCAATAAACAGAGAGATGAGTTTACTCTTAATGGGGCCTGGAGACGTGGCTTTTGGTGACAGATCGCTGATCAATTTCCCGCAGGATGCAGGTTTTTCAGTGCAGCTGGTGGCGTTCTCCTAATCTCTCGCTTAATGTGTCGTGTGGAGGCTGCACTCGCTGATTTGCAACCTTAATACAGACACTTTGATGGACCTACAGCTTCAGTCGTGTTTCCAATGAAGAGTCATAGATGCAATAAACTTCTCTTCGAATGAACTCCAAAATGAAAACGGCTCTCAGTTGTGACCTCCTCCAACTGTTTAATTCTCACGCTGAATGTGCTATTATTGTTGAAAAATGTCTGGTATGGATTTCAGGGAATTAGTCCTCCGTCCACCAATTTGGTTCAAACTGGAACATTATCATTTCATCTAACAGCATTAGAAAAAAATTCAGAAATACATTTTTTTTATTAATTTTTTATTCACGTCTGCACTTAGAACCTGTTGTGAGAGGGTTACAGTATGGTGCAACAATACAGCATCAAATGTGAACTAAAATGTAATTTAACTTTAGGAAGATCCAACAATCATCCTTTGCTTGTTACTAAAACGTCAATCACAATAGTTGAGTTAAAGTCTGTTGTGTGTGTTTTGCACATATTTTGACCTCAGCTTTAAATCTCATCCAGTTTTGATTTAATCATTAATCTCTTACATTTAAATCCAGCACAACTTGAATTACAGCCAAATGAAATTGCACACTGTTCAGTTACTTCCAATTGTGAGACAATCCAGTTCAGTTGATCATAAGATGCCAATTAGTAAAATATAAGAAAGCTAGTATGTTGCATCATTTTTGCTTTGCTGTAATGCCTCAATCTTTGACCGAGCACAGGCCAACATTGGAGAGAGCAAATTATCTTTTGGCTAAAAAAGGACTTTCAAACCACTCGCAATATGGAGGCTTGGTGTATATGACCTTATTTTATCATGACCAAATGGTTTCTGGTCTTTTTTTACAAGGATATTACATGGCTATATACCTTTAAGGTTCCAGTTTCTTTCCTAGATGCAGATGCCCTGTCTACATTTAAAACTGGGCTTGAAAACTTGATGAAACTTACACGTCTGGTCTGAAAAATTCATGCCTGTAGTTATGCAGGAGGATCGAACCCTCGGAGCATCTTCACTTTTCTTTTCTCTTTTCTTTTTTAACGTTTCCTATGTAGTTTTTGGTATTAACATTAACCACCGTTTATCTGCGCATCTTTTCTGTCCTTTCAGCTCCCAGCAGACCAACCCAGATGGATAGTGGATCAGTCAGGTTCTTGATTCTGCTGGAGGTTTTCTTCGGGATTTGCGTATTGACAATGAATGAAGGGTGATTTATTTAATAAAGTACGCTTACAAAATAACAAGATGACAGGAACATGACACAGATGGAACCAGAACAGAGCAGTTTTCACAAATGAAGACGGAGGACCTGACAACGTGTGTGACTAAGAGTGCTGATCCGAAAGCGAAGGAGAAGGAGGGAACGATAGGTGGGAAATTAGGCACAGGTGAACAGAGTGATACAATCTGACTGCAGGAAAGGAGCGGTAATGAGCTGGCAATTGCAGGGAATTAACAGAACCTAGCAGGGGACAAAATAAGGGCCAAGTATGGGATGAATCTAACAAGAGAAAGAACAGATATAACAGAACTACAGAAAATCAATTTAAAATTTTGTTCTGGATGAAATTGTGAGCCAATGAAGAGAAATTAAAACACTAGAAGTAACATACCTCCCGATACTTTTAATTACAACTGTTTTGGCATCATTCAGGTTCAGCAAGAGGCTTTCCAATTGCATTCTTTGACATTTTGATAATATAAAATGAAACAGTTGGCTCCAGAAGCAATGTATTTATGAACTAGTTTTGTTTTGCATCACCCTACAAAATAATGTTCCTGTTTTTTGCAATATTGCACAGCTGGGGCAACGCTCTCATAAACAAAAATATTTGTTATGTTTTTGTTAAGTGCTTCATCGTTTAAAAAAACAGGAGAAGTTGCAGCCTCAAAATATTCATAACTTATGTTAAAGCTCACTGTTAACCGATATTAAACAACTCGTAACAACCAATCCCAGAAGCTGTTTTAACATAAAAAACACCAGTTTTCCAGCTTTCTACATCGTTAAACCCCTCATAAAATCGGTCTTGCCTGTAGTGTACAAACTTTACGGCTCCTCTCTGCGACAGCTCAAAGTGCAGAAATGTATCCTGTCCTTTTTTTCTAATTACTGGGGTGACTGTAGGCATTCATTGTATTTTATTTGCTTTTCTTCTTGTTTACCTTTTATGGAGCACCAAAGCAAATCCTTTCTTTCTAAGAATTAATATAGTATAACTGGAATCTGATCACTTCTATAAACTCATCTGCAGTGTGCAAGTCTTGAATTGACTCCGAAGGGCGTGGAAGAACAGCGGGTCTGCTCTGGGCTCATTACAGCTTCCTAAAGTTCTTCTTCAGGAGCCAGGTGTAAATCCCTGCAGCCTCCTGTGGAGAAAATCAATTCCAGTCACTTGGATTCCTTCTTATTCTTTCGGTTATTACCTAATCTGCACGGATCTGCTTCCTCTTTAATAAAAGTAGGACAAAATGTAAAACCTTAATCTCTAAGTACTAAATGCCTCTGTTGTTTCTAAGCATAAAGAAAGCTGATCATGTATGTCTTACAACATGAGAACGCATTTGAAGATTCGGCTGACCCGCTTTGCATAATGCATCACATTTGGATCTAAACTGCTTTTGAAAAGATTTGATGTCCTTTTATCACAGTGTTAAAATAATATCATCAGCTAAGAGTTATTACCTTTCTGATCCCTACACATTCCTCTGGGCTACACTACTATGATCCTTATTGTAAGAAATAACAAATCGATGTAGAAGGTTTTTGCTTTAGCTAATTGAGTCCTTATTCTTTTTTTGGTCTTCTGTAAATCACTCATACTCCTGATACTACTGATTTATTTTTATTTAATTTGCACCTTATCGTGTTGTAGCCACACACCTCAACATTAGGAGTTTATATGCTACACACACAAGTTGTGGACAACTGTGAAGCGGAAGGATAATTATAGTTTTTAAAAGTTGTGTCTTTGCCAGCTTTCAGCATCTACAGACTGACATGTTCACACGATTTCCTTTTTTTTTTTTTAAATTAGCTCAATTAAGATTGGAGATGAAATTGGGTGCAGACATGAAATTTCTCCACTGGATTTAAATCTGGACCGTAGCACAGGTTGTAACTTTAGAGCCGTTGCCCTGCTGGGAGGTGAACCTCTCAAGATATACTCCTACCTTGGCACTGAACTAACTTTGATCTCTTGGTTACCTCAGTGGTTAATGCTCTCCTTTTCCTCCATGTCCTTTGTGGGTTTACAGTTGTACCACACTCTTCACTTTGGACAATGAACTAAAAAGTGCTCTGTGAGATGTTAGAGCTTAGAGATATTGTTTTACAAGCCAAAGCCCGCTTTAAATGTACCCACAACTTTATCCCTGGCCTGCCTGCTTTTATCTTTCATCTTCATTATGGTTTTGGTACGATCATGTTCTGTAACAAATCCTTGAGGGCTTCCCAGAAGAGCTACAGTTATACCGAGATTAAATTTACCACAAACAAAGTTAATTTACTCTGAGACAACTATTTGCACTTGAGTGTATTTAACTTTTTTTGGCATTTGTATTTTCTTATTCAACCAGTGTTAGTGGGTCTGGTGGAGCAGATTTTTTTTAACACTGCATATTTCAATTTAAAAAATGTATATTATTATGCTTAACAGATATTTACGTTTTTTTCAAAAAACAAGCAATATAAACAACACATATATGGTTAACATTTATTATTGTACAATCAAATTATTGCTTAGAGACGAATTTGTTTTTTTATGATGAATAAAATTGAGTGGAAATATAAGCTTTTTAATAAACATATTAGAGGTAAAAAGGAACAACAACAATTGATTATTCATTTAAACTTAATTGGAAATGTAATCCATTCAGGTGTGTTTACACAGCACAGCATTTAGATCATTTTGGCCAACATATCAGTCCAACTGAACATGACATCTTTTCATACCAGTCTTCATAAAACGAGCGGTGGAGATTTTTAGTGAATGTCTGTTGCATAGCTGCACATAATGCATGAGATGCATGAAAACTAGAGGAAATATAAGAACAGGCAATAACAAAAGCTTTGGTCCATCTCCCTCCACATTTTCTCCAAGTACTCACCTTCCCTAAGGATTAATACAATCCGGAATAATTTTACAGATGAAGCTTGAAAATCTGCAAAAGTACGCACTTTGCCATGATGCTGGCACAATTAACATTTTTTACATTACCTTTTCTTAATTTGCTAGCTTCTTTTGGGTTTACCCTGGCTGCTGTAGCTCACTGCCTCCAGGCAGGTTATTGGGCCCTTACACATTTTGAAACTAATTCTTAATTTCATCCTATTCTCCAAATTTGCTGCCTAACCGTATACTTCTTCCTCCGTATAATCATAGAGAGGTCTTTTCACTTAAAAATAAAATTAAAATAAAAAATACTTTAAAACTTTCTAAGCTTTAAAGTATTTTCACTGGTACTTCAAAATATTTGAAGTATTTGAAAATACAAAAAAAAGTTTTGTACAAAAGATTGTATAAACGATGTACACTGTTTTGTACATCTTGGATGGATAAATTCGGATCATAAGAACTGGTCTCTCTGGGAAATAAGACCTTGTGTCTCAATGAGACTACCTGTATAAACAAAGCTTTAATAATAAAAATAGCAACAAAAATAATAACATTATTATTATTATTACTAATACTACTACTACTAATAATAATTATTATTATAATAATGAGGGATCCCCATGACGGATAAGCGTGTAAGAAAATAGATGAATGAATTAATAATAATAATAATAATAATAATAATAATAATAATAATAATAATAATAATAATAAATAATAATACTACTAATACTACATCATTATTATTATTATTATTATTATTATAGTATGTTTATATTATTATTATTACTACTACTACTACTACCACTAATAATAATTATTATTATAACAATGAGGGATCCCCATGATGGATAAGCGTGTAAGAAAATGGATGAATGAATAATAATAATAATATTAAGAATAATAATTATTATTATTATTATTACTACTACTACTACTACTACTACTACTACTACTATTACTACAGCTTTGTTTATACAGGTAGTCGCACTGAGACACAAGGTCATGAATGAGCAAAATAAATACTCTTCATTCTGTTTCTGTTTTCTTTTTACTTTACTTTACATTATGTGCTAAAAAATATTTGTCTGTCACATGCAATCCTAATAAAATACTTACTTAAGTTTGTGGTTGAAATGGGGAAAAACGAAAGAATTGCAGGGATTACGAACACTTTTTTAAGCCGTGGTCTGACCTATGTGACAGCCTGGTTCAGCGTAATGATAATTAATGTGAAGCTTTTAGAGCTCAAGTAACAGAACGTTCTTAGAAAGAGAGGAAATGCAGAACGTCATGTCTGATTCATCCAATTAAACAAGCCCTTCTGTAACCCAATAGTTGCACAAACTGTGGGGAAAAAAACCCTCCCTGTCTGTCTAAATGTAACACAATATAGATTGTATGTCTTCAAATTCTCTACAAGTTTACTTGTACTTGAAGGGATCACAAATCCGGTACAACTACAACATATATAAAACTGATTTTCTTTTCTGAATGCAGAGGATTGTTGTCACTGCATCTTGGACCAAGACACGCTCAACTGGATCTGTTCAGGCAACAACTCTTGCAGCCAAAGGACCTAAACTCCCACTGACAGATGCAGCGGTTGATGGAAGCAGGTTGGAGCAGTAATTGCGACTGTTACCTTGGGATCAGTCAGCAGCTGGAAACATCACTTTGTAATGGCTGAGCATGGATGCGGCTGTGCAGTGGTGCTGCTATCGCTCTGACTTTAAGCCCATTCAAACTGCTACCAGACTGATACAATGCATGTACCCTGGACAAAGGAAGGCATCAAAAGTCATATGGCCAAAAGTCATATGGCCACAGAGAAAATATAGGCAGGCACAGTCAGGACCTTAATACACCACTGTGCTGCACATGTCTTGCTAATGCCATGCCTAGATTATTTAAAACTGGATCCCTACATAAATTTAAAGCAACAAACACAAAGTAAAATATTCTATCAGTGAAAATATGATCCGATTTTATCATTTTTGAACTCTTGCCGCTACTGTTTAAGCAGCGTTAAATACATTTGGATGGAGATATTATATCATATTAGAGTCCATCTCAGTTGTTTTTTATTTATTTCCCTTTT